>NW_024081356.1:13222-26547 GCF_003009895.1 Hyaena hyaena | reverse complement strand
AGAGAAGGACAAATACCATATGTTTGCACGTATAGGAGGATTAGGAGGAACTTGACGGAGGACCAAGGGGGAGAAGAAGGGCGGAAATGGTGGGGGAAAGGGAGAGAGGCAAACCATGAGAGACTCTTGAATGCTGACAAAAACTGAGGACTGATGGATGTGGGGGGGAGGGGGGGATGGGCATGAAGGAGGGCACTTTGGGGATGAGCACTGAGTGTTATGTAGAAACTAATTTGACAATAAACTATTTGTAAAAAAAAAAAAAAAAAAAAAGAGAATAGGTGTTAACTCTTCTTTAAATGTTTAGTAGAATTCCCCTGGAAAGCCATCTGGCCCTGGACTCTTGTTTTTTGGGAGATTTTTTATTACTAATTCACTTTCTTTACTGGTTATGGGTCTACTCAAATTTTCTATTTCTTCCTGTTTCAATTTTGGTAGTTTACATGTTTCTAGGAATTTGTCCATTTTCTTCCAGATTGCCCATTTTATTTGGCATATAATTGCTCATAATATTCTCTTCTTATTGTTTGTATTTCTGCTGTGTTGGTTGTGATCTCTCCTCTTCTTGATTTTATTTATTTGAGTCCTTTCCTTTTTCTTTAAATTTTTTAAAAATATTTTTATTTTATTTTTGAGAGAGAGAGAGAGACAGCAAAAGTGGGGGAAGGGGAGAGAGTGAGAGGGAGACAGAATCTGAAGCAGGCTCCAGGCTCTGAGCTGTCAGCACAGAGCCTGATGCGGGGCTTGAATCCACAGACCATGAAATCTTGACCTGAGCTGAAGTCAGACACTTAATGGACTGAGCCACCCGGGTGCCCTCTCTCTTTTCTTTTTGATCAAACTGGGTAGGGGTTTATCAATTTTGTTAATTCTATCAAAGAACCAGCTTCTGGTTTCATTGATCTATTCTACTGATTTTTTTTTGTTTTGATAGCATTGATTTCTGCTCTAATTTTCATTATTTCCTGTCTTCTACTGGTTTGGGGTTTTATTTGCTGCTCTTTTTCTAGCTCTTTAAGGTGTTAAGGTTAGCTTGTATATCTGAGACCTTTGTTCCTTCTTTAGGAAGGCCTGGATTGCTATATACTTCCCTCTTTGACTCCTTTTGCTGCGTCCCAGAGGGTTTGGGCTGTGGTGTTATCATTTTCATTTGCTTCCATGTACTTTTTAATTTCTTCTTTAACTTCTTGGTTAGCCCATTCATTCTTCAATAAGATGTTCTTTAGCCTCCAAATATTTGTTATCTTTCCAAATTTTCTCTTGTGGTTGATTTCAAGTTTCATAGCATTGTGGTCTGAAAATATGCATGATATGATCTTGATCTTTTTGTACTTGCTGAAGACTGATTTGTGTCCCAATATGTGATCTATTCTGGAGACCCATGAGTTCCATGTGCACTCAAGAAGAATGTGTATTCCACTGCTTTAGGATGAATGTTTTGAATATATCTGTTAAGCCCATCTGGTCCAGTGTGTCATTTAGGCCATTGTTTCCTTGTTGATTTTCTGTTTAGATGATCTGTCCATTGCTGTGAGTGGGATGTTGAAGTCCCTTACTATTATGGTATTATTTTCAATGAATTTCTTTATGTTTGTGATTAACTGATTGATATATTTGGGTGCTCTCACATTTGGAGCATAAATGTTTACAACTGTTAGGTCTTCTTAGTGGATAGACCCCTTAATTATGATATAATGCCCTTCTTCATCTCTTGTTATAGTCTTTATTTTAAAGTCTAGATTGTCTGATATAAGTATGGCTACTCCGGCTTTCTTTTGTCAATCATTAGCATGATAGATGGTTCTCCATCCCCTTACTTTCGATCTGAAGTTGTCTTTAGGTCTAACGTGGGTCTCTTGTAAACAGCATATAGATAGATCTTGTTTTCTTATCCATTCTGTTAACCTTTGTTTTTTGATTGGAGTATTTAGCCCATTGATGTTTAGAGTGAAAGGTATGAGTTTATTACTATTATGTTGCTTATAGAGTTGGAGTTTCTGGTGGTGTTCTCTGGTCCTCTCTTGTCTTTGTTGCCTTTGGTCTTTTTTTCCCCCATCTTTTCTCCCCTCAGAGAGTCCCCCTTAAAATTTCTTTCAGGGCTGGCTTAGTGGTCACAAACTCCTTTAATTTTTGTTTGTCTAGGAAACTTTTTTTTTTTTTTACAAATAGTTTATTGTCAAATTAGTTTCCACATAACACCCAGTGCTCACCCCCACGAGTGCCCTCCTCCATGCCCATCCCCCCTCCCCCCTACATCCATCAGTTCTCAGTTTTTCTCAGCATTCAAGAGTCTCTCATGGTTTGCCTCTCTCCCTTTCCCCCACCACTTCCCCCCTTCTTCTCCCCCTTGGTCCTCCGTCAAGTTCCTCCTAATCCTCCTATACGTGCAAACATATGATATTTGTCCTTCTCTGCCTGACTTATTTCGCTCAGCATATCACCCTCAAGGTCCATCCATGTTGCTACACATGGCCATTTTTCATTTTTTCTCATTGCCATGTAGTATTCTATTGTTTAGTTAAACCACATCTTGATCCATTCATCTGTTGATGGACACTTAGGCTCTTTCCATGTTTTGGCTATTGTTGAGAGTGCTGCTATGAACATTGGGGTACATGTGCTCCTATGCCTCAGCATTGTCTAGGAAACTTTTTATCTCTCTTTCTATTTTGAATGACAGCCTTACTACATAAAGAATTCTTGGCTGCATATTTTTCTGATTCAACATGTTGAATATATCCTGCCACTCTTTTCTGGCCTGCCAAGTTTCTGTGGCTAGGTCTGCTGCAAATCTGATCTGTCTTCCTTTGTAGGTTAAGGACTCCCCTCCCACCTCTTGCTGCTTTCATGATTTTTTCTTTGCCTGAGTATTCTGTGAATTTGACTATTATATGTCTTGTAAATGGTTGGTTTTGGTTGAATCTATTGGGAGTCCTGTGTGCTTCCTGGATTTGGATGTCTGTGTTTTTCCCCAGGTTAGGAAAATTTTCCACTCTGATTTACTCACATAATCTTTCTAACCCTTTTCCTCTCTCTTCATCTTTTGGGACCCCTATGATTCTGATGTTGTTCCTTTTTAATAAGTCACTGATTTCTCTAATTCTTAAATCATTCTCTTTTGCCTTGGTCTCCTTCTTTTTTTCTGCTTCATTATTCTCCATAAGTTTGTCCTCTATATCACTGATTAACCTCTTTTCCTCATCCATCCTTGCCGTCATGGCATCCATTGGAGATTGCAGCTCATTTATAGTACTTTTTATTTCATAGTGACTAGGTTTTACTTCTTTTATCTTCACAGGAAGGGATCTAACCTTTTTTTGACCCCAGCTAGTATTCTTATTATCGTGATTCTAAATTCTGATTCAGACATCTTGCTTCTATCTGTGTTGGTTAAGTCTCTGGCTGTCATTTCTTCCTGCCTTTTCTTTTGGGGTGAATTCCTTCATTTTGTCATTTTGAAGGAAGAAAAGAAATTACTAAGGTAAAAAAATTAAAATTATAAAATTAAAAACAACAGAAAAAAATCAAATAAATGGTGCTAGATCCTAAGTGTTTTTTGGTCTGGTTGGAGGAAAAAAAGAAGAAAAAAAAGGAAAACCTTTGAAAATTTGAAAAAAAATGAATACAGTGAAATAGAATAAAATGAAATGATTGAAGTAAAATAGAATTTGAAATATTTACAAAAAGAGTAAAAAATACAGCAGAAAAAAATAAAGAAAAATGTTTTTAATAAAAATTGAAAGTAATAATAAATTTGTTCTCTTTCTGTATTCAAGAAAAAGAAAAGAAATGAAAAAGAAAAAATTGAATAGATGGACCAGCAAACAGACTGAAATACAATTGAAATTACATCGTAGAAGCAAAACTATGAAGCACTTTATAGTCTGTAAACTATGCAGGTGGAGAGACTTACAGTGTTCCTGAAGAGCAAGGTTGACCCTCTTGTGTGGGACTTAGTGTAATGGCTCCATTCTCCACTAGATGGCGCTGCTTAGCTTACTGGGGTGGATTGTTGTGGCGCTTGTAGGTGTGTATGCGCATGTGTGGGAAGAGTGAAAATGGTGTAACCCAGCTACC
Source organism: Hyaena hyaena (assembly GCF_003009895.1). NCBI lineage: Eukaryota > Metazoa > Chordata > Mammalia > Carnivora > Hyaenidae > Hyaena > Hyaena hyaena. The sequence continues at coordinate 22,470 of NW_024081356.1, read as the reverse complement.
CAGTCTCTAGTATCAGAACTCTGTTCTCCCGGATCAGCAATCACTCACTCATCCTTTGTCTCCAGCTTCTGTCCACTCCCCGCTTTTACACTGTCTGTGACCAAGCTGTCAGGTTACCAGATGGCACCTCCTTCCTGACTTTTATCTCAGATGTGGTTGTGTTTCCAAACCCCTCACTCATGAAGGACTGTAACTTTGACTTGCTCAGACCTTCTTGGGGAGGGTCTTACCAAGTAATGGCTGGGTGCCGGCCATACCCAGAAACGTTTGCGGGACCCTACTGCCACCTATGCCCAGAGACTGTGGCTGGGTGCCAGCCCACACCAGAAAAACTTCAAGCAATCGTGTAGCAGCAGCGTTTCAGGGATTATGGTAAGTCATAACACACATCTGGCACCATGCTTCCCCCTTAATGTTCTTGTTCCAGCATCAGTGAATGTGGGTGTTCTCTGGAGTCTGCTGGTACCTTTGGTTGTGGTGTGGCCGCACAGCCTCCTCCAAATGTCCTCCCAGCAGGGGAACTGCCTCTCCCCTGTGCCTGAGGACCCCTAGGCCTCACTCTCTGCTCCTGGGGATTTGCTGTTTCCACCAAAGCATCACCAGGTATCGAGCTGTGGAGTTTCAGACTCTACACTTTCCCTGTTTATAGAGCCTTAATGGAATTTAAACCCTCTCCTTTCTCCTTTCTACCTTTTTTGTTCAGTCCCTACAGCTGCTTCCACTTTTCCACTTTCTCTCCAGCTCCTTTTTCAGGGGGAGGGCTTTTCCCATATTCTCCCCCCATCCCCATCCTTTCTCTACAAGTAAAAACAGCTCCCTGCCCTCCGTGGCCTCTCTCTCCCCCAGTTCACCTCTCCGTGCCATGTACCTGCTGAGTTCTGTGTTTCAGGTTGTGCAGATTGTTGTGTTAATCCTCAAATTAGTTTTCTAGGTGTGCAGCATGGTTTAGTGTTCATCTGGCTGCCTTTTGTGGATGCGAGATGCAACAAAAACCTTCCATGCTTTTCTGCCATCTTGGCTCTTCCCTCCTGTTTCACTACATCTTATTAGCAGAACCTAAATCACATCCAGAAACTCTAGCTGCAAATCAGTCTGGGCAATATAGTGTTTTAGCTTCCCAGCCTCTGCATTATATGAGGGGTTGGAATGCCTGCTGAGCTCTCATTACCTGCTACATTCCTTCCATTCAGCCACTTAACATCTGTACATGTCCTTTTCCCCAAATGTCCAAACAACCTTGACAACAAGTTGCTCATTTTTTTTTTTAAGTAGGCTCCATGCCCAACATGAGGCTTGAACTCTTTACCCTGAGATCCAGTAGATTGCATGCTCTACTAGAGCACATGTGTGGCTCACTTGGGTAAGCCTCCAACTCTTGGTTTCAGCTCAGGTAATGATCTCATGTTTGTGAGATCAAGCCTCACATCGGGCTCAGCACAGACAGTGTGGAACCTGCTTGGGATTCTCTCTCCTCTCTCTCCCCTTGCCCTATTTGTGCTGTCTCTCTCTTTCTCAAAATAAATAAATAAACTAAAAAAAAAAGAGTTACATAGTCTGACTGAGCCAGTCAACTGCCCCACAAGTTGCTCCTTTATAACCTAATGTAACTATCCTCTGCAAAAATTGAAATGTACTTACCCTTTTTCCCTAAAAGGGAAGACCCAAATTTCATCAGTCACTGCATCTCTAGATTACATTATTCCTCTTTAGTTTAGTGACAGTTCTGCCTTTATATCATATAACCTAAGGCCTAAATAAATACTTAACAACCGCAATAAATATTAGAGCTTAAAGTAGAGAAAAGGAGAGGAAGGGGATAATAGGGGCCTGTGTGCTTATGTGCATATAAAAGCATATATAGTGTGTGTATAACATGCATGTATATTCATATTAGTTTCTTGCTGCATAACAAAACACTTCAAAACTTAGTGGCTTAAAACAATCACCATTTACTTTTTCTTACCATTCTATGGATTGGCTAGAAAGTTCTGATCTGATATGGTTTGGCTGATCTTTGCTGGGGTTACAGGTCATCTAGTGAGTGGCTGGGTGATCTAGAATAGCCTCAGTCAAACATATGGTGGTTGGTGGGTTGTCAAAGGGGGGTCTCATTTTCCAGCAGGCTGGCTCAGGTTTGTTCACATGATACTCCCTGAGTTTCAGGTACAGCAAGAGATCAAATCCCAAAGGACAAAACATCTCCAGTCTTTGTTTACTCACATCTGTTGATAACCTATTGGCTCCAACAAGCTACATGGACAACTCTGAATCAAGGGGTAGAGAAATAGACACTGCTTTTGGTTGGTTGGAGAAGAATCTATGGCCATGTTTGCTATCTGTCACAATATATACGTACTCCAAGACAAACCATATGCAAACCATAAAACGAGTCTCCATAAATTGAAAAGGACTGAAATCACACAGAGCCCATTTTTTGGACACAATAGAATTAAGCTGGAAATCAGTAACAGTAGGATGTTAGGGGGAAAAACCCCAAAGATGTGGAAATTAAAGCATAGTCCTTATCAGGTTTGGAGGAGGCAGACAGGAATCTGTCTTTACTTTTCTTCATCCCTTTCTAGTCTTAATTTTTCCACAAGGATGGCAAAGATTTGGAAAGTTTGTCAACAAAATGGTTATTTATTCTCTTTGGCACAAACTTTTTTTTTTTTTTTTTTTTTACAAATAGTTTATTGTCAAATTAGTTTCTACATAACACTCAGTGCTCATCCCCAAAGTGCCCTCCTTCATGCCCATCCCCCCCTCCCCCCCACATCCATCAGTCCTCAGTTTTTGTCAGCATTCAAGAGTCTCTCATGGTTTGCCTCTCTCCCTTTCCCCCACCATTTCCGCCCTTCTTCTCCCCCTTGGTCCTCCGTCAAGTTCCTCCTAATCCTCCTATACGTGCAAACATATGGTATTTGTCCTTCTCTGCCTGACTTATTTCGCTCAGCATAACACCCTCAAGGTCCATCCATGTTGCTACACATGGCCAGATTTCATTGTTTCTCATTGCCATGTAGTATTCCATGGTATAGATAAACCACATCTTCTTGATCCATTCGTCTGTTGATGGACACTTAGGCTCTTTCCATGTTTTAGCTATTGTGGAGAGTGCTGCTATGAACATTGGGGTCCATGTGCTCCTATGCCTCAGCATTTCTGTATCCCTTGGGTAAATTCCTAGCAGTGCTATTGCTGGGTCATAAGGGAGTTCTATTGTTAGTTTCCTGAGGAACCTCCACACTGTTTTCCAGAGGGGCTGTACCAGTTTACATTCCCACCAACAGTGCAGGAGGGTCTTTGGCACAAACTTTTGCCACATTTGCTCATTTTTCTCTCCAAATTTTCTAAGGATCACTACTGTGGTCAAGTGACAATTTGTTAAAATGTGTATTAGGATTCTCTAGAGAAACAGAACCAAAAGGATATGTAAGATACATATATATAATTTCATAGGAGTTGGCTCATGTGGTTAAGAAGGCCACATGGTCCCACAGTTTGCCATCTGCAAGCTGGAAGACCAGGAAAGCAGGTAGTTTTCAGTTTTAGTTGGAAGGTGTGAGCACGGGGGGGTCAGTGGTGTAAGTCTGCGTCTGAATCTGAAAATCTGAAAAACCAAGAGTGCCAAAGTCCAAGAGCAACGATAGACGTCTCACTTTAATCAAAGAGAGTGCATTCCCCCTTTTTGTCCCATTCAGGATTGGAGGACACCTATTCACATCTGGTGAAGGTAATTTTTCTTCATTCCACCAATTCAAATGCTAGTGACTTCCAGAGACACCCTCACAGACACAGCCAGAAATAATGTTTTACCACATATCTGGGCATCCCTTAGCCCAGCCAAATTGGCCCATAAAATTAACCATCACAGATGCCTCTCATCATGTCCCACTTGTCCAAGTTTGGTTCTTCCAGTCCCTCCAAAATGGTGTATTTTCCCCAAGTACTAAACATTGGACCATTATTCTGCTGCCAGCAGTGCCTCTCCTCAGGCTATCCTTTCCTGCTTTAGCAACCATTGAATGGCATCTGGTCATTATTACTGGTGTTCCTGAGTAGCTGGTGGATTAGCATAAAATCTGTTGATATTAAAAAACATATCATGAGAGCTGTAGGTACCCTATTCTGAGCCCAAGGTGGGCATCACTAATCAGTTAGGACACTGGCTCACTGACCTCCGGAAGACAAGGCACAGACCAATCAACTGGAGTTGGCACCAGAGATGAACCTGAATTGTCATCTCAGTTTTAAATACTTGCCCTTGTGTTCCTTTGCCCACTGTAACTCTCCTATATTGTTCTGAGTTCTGGAGATGGGCAGGTAGGGGCAGAGAAACATATCTTAGAAATATGCTCTAATTGTCAAAAGTGCAGGAAACTGGTTATAAAAAAATAGTGAAACAAGTCATGGCTTCCCCCTCACCCCCTGTAATAGTGTAAAAATTGCTATGTTTTTCATGTTAAAAAATGTTTAAATACCATAAGCTGTGTTATGTGGGGAGACTTAACATCAAGCTGTCTGTGCCTTCCCCAAGCATTTTCCTCTTTAAAAAGCTGTCTTTCTCCCTTATTTCCAGAGATCCTAGTAGCTTTTCTCCTTGTGTGTGAAGAGGGTCTACAGATTTTAAAAGTTAGTGCTGTCCTATAACTTAAGAAAATACCTTATTTGCACACCAGAGGCCCCCCTTTGATTTAGAAATACAAATAGTGTACCAGCTCTTAGCTCTCAGATTTCTTCTGTATGCCAGGCACTCCCCTGAATGATTTATCTACCTCAGCTCCCTTATTCCTCACAACAGTCTTGGGAGGCTTGTATTAGCATCCTCTTTCTCCTGGTGATGAAATGGCTCAGAGTTGTCAAGTGATTTGTCCACAATTGCACAGCTGGAAAGTGGCAGAGTTAGAATTAGAATCCAGGCCTATGTGGCATCAAAGCCTTATCTAATGCTCTTCCTGAGCATTAGTCATGGTGCTCTTGCTTTTAGGGGTCTTATGAAGCTTCTCTGCCTTTTTTCCTGCTTTCTCCCTACCTCCTTTAACGTGCACTAAGTCAAACACTTATTATTTTTTAATTTGTTTATTTTTATTTTGAGAATGAGTGAGAGAGCAGAGTGGGGGGAGGGATAGAGTGAAAGTGAGAGGGAGAACTCCATACAGGGTCCTCACTGTCAACATGGAGCCAGATATGGGGTTCAGACCCATGAACTGTGAGATCATGACCTAAGCTGAAACCAAAAGTCAGACACATACTGACTGAGCCATCCAGGCACCCCAAGGGCTCAGACACTTTTCAGTCTCTGTCTCCTCCTCCTCCCCTCCTTCCCTCCTATTAGTCTGTGAAGATTTGGACATTCCTCACATAGAAACCCTGTTCATCCCAAATACCCAGCTTAAAATACAGTAGTCCAGCACAGAGAAAATGTCTTGAGAGCTAATGAAGTGCTGGCATCAGGTCCTTTTGGGAGAGCAGGTGGGGAGTAAGCTCAGGAGGGGAGGAAAAGAATGGGAATCTAGGAGATGGAGCATGCTAAGTCAAGTTGCTCTTAACCTCACAGACCTCAGCCCTTAGACCTAAGAGTTATCTATTGTGTATCCACTTCCCAAACCCTCTTGAGCACCCATTGTTGCCCAAGCTCTGCACTGGACTCTTTGCATCCACAGATAATTAAGCTCCACCCCCTGGGAAGTCAGAGAAGAGAGGACACGGAGGAAGGAAGCCTGCTGCCACTGGAGAGGTGCATTTGGGGTACGAAGGGTGGAGAAGGGGCACAGGAGGAAAGAACCTCTCTTTGGCACTGGATACATTGGGTACTGGTCATACTAGAGTTTGAGGCCAGGCTCTGCATTTTTCCTCTCTGCCCCCTGGCTAGTTGGAAGACCAACAAGCTTTTTGAAGCCCAGACAATCATTAAACACCTTGAAATTAAGTGCTTTCTTGGGGCCCCTCTCTGCACAGTAAGCAGCTTCTCTACCACAAACCTTACTGTGCAGGCCAGGCAGTCTGTTGGAGACTTCAGTTTTAGGGTCCACAGTGAACACCCCATTTGTTTTCTCTGCATGTAGTGTCTAAATATTTTACCTTAGAGGCTGGTCCTTCGATGTCAACCTGTGCACTTCATTTCCAACTGCTCTGGTGCCCCTTCTCAGTGCTTCCAAAATGACTAATGTGTGTCCCTGTGTTTTAAGTCAGGTTGTCATGAACATACCCTTAAATAGAAGAGGAAATATCTCCAGTCTTTTTGGTGTGCTGTGCTACTTAATTTTCTTTATGCATTCAGTTAAAGACAGTTTCTTTCATACTAGCCTTTGGAAGGACTTTGCACATGGTTTGCTTGAATCCCTCGTCTGGCAGAACTTGATTGTAGAGGCACCCAGTGGGCTGCTTTCCCCCTTTCCCTGCAAATTCCATCTCTTGCCTTTCTTTGCAATCATATGTAGATTTGTCTTTGTGCTTGCTCCCTGTTTAGACCCAAACAAAATGGGGGAAGCTTCAGCCCACCAAACTGGACCAAACCAGAGAGACAATAGCAGTGGCTGCCATTGGTTGTTCTGATTCCCTTGATGCTTCATGGGTCTTGCTTTTGACCTCCTTGGTATTAGCCATGTTCTTTCTGTTCTCCTCTTGTGTGCTTAATTGCTTAATACTTAATATTAGACCTAGTTTCTGTTATCCCTTGAAGAAAACTGATGGTATGACCAGGCAGTATGGACATCTGCATTCCCTCAGCCTCTGCCTCTGATATGAGTCCTGTGCTGACAATTCTAGCACTGGTTTTTGCAGAAGCGCTGTCTTGAAATGGCAGGAGAGAGGCAGAGTGCTCCCAAGGTTTCAGCATAATTTGGTTTTATTACAAGGGTTTTCATTTTGATGGCAACATTATTCTTTTCATGGAAGAAATTATCTTCAAATCATTTAATCTTACTCTCCTATCTCCGGGGATACTTTGGGGTATATTGCTGCTGTCTTACAGATTGCTAGAAAATAGAGGGCCTCTTATTTGAATCATTTTCACAGGCCCACATTTGGAAGGGGAGAAAGGATCTTGTTATCACAGAGACATTTGGTCCCTGAAATAATCCTAAAATAAATGTGCTTTTCAGAGTAGAAGCACTCAGATTCTTTCATCACTCCAAAGGAAAATATTATCAGCCTACAAAGAGCTGAAAGGTTCCTGTCAAGGAAGGTTCTGAAGGACAAAGACTCAAGTATCTTTCTTGGGGCAGCATATGTTACCATAAATTGCAAATTCTGGGCAGAATATTCATTTCAATTAAAAAGATCTTTTTGGCCTGGAATATAGTATGTATTAAAATATAGTAGTTTAAAAATTTTTTTTTAATATTTATTTTTTTGAGAGAGAGAGAGAGCGCGCGAGCAAGTGAGCACCAGAGGCAGAGAGAGAAGGAAACACAGAATCCGAAGCAGACTCTAGGCTCTGAGCTCTCAGCACAAACCCCAACGTGGGGCTTGAACTCATGAGCTATGAGATCATGACTTGAGCTGAAGCCAGATGCCCAACTGACTGAGCCACCCAGGTGCCCCCAAAATAGCAGTTTTTGATAGTAATACAGCAGCTGAATCAGCAGGCTCAGTGAAACCTGGGGAGGACGCTGGAGCTGGGAGCAAGAGAAGGCTCCTGAGGGGTGACTGGCATGACTCAGCCTGGCCCCACCAGCACAGGTGGCAGTGTGGTCCCCAGATCCTGGCCTGGAAGCAGCCTGGTGGAAAGTACAAGGTGAAGTTTTTGTGCATCTGCAACTAAGGCTGCCTGGGTCTCATTGGCTTCTCCAGCCAGTGTCAGGAGCCAAACACGCCCAGACCACTGTGGTCTCCGAAAGGACAGCACTTCTCGGGATATCATGCCTGTGGGTTGGGGGAGTATGAAATAAATGGAGGAAAGACCTGGGACTGATGCTGGGAATCAGTCAGGGGTATCCTAGGACAGTGGACTAAGGCATCACACAGACACAAAGCAACAGAAGCACAACCATAGGTGGCCACTCCAGCCACAGGTCTAGAAGTACCTCTCAAATACCAGGGTCTGCATCACCTTCCCCAGCCCTGCTTGGCTACCTGGTTGTGTTGTCTCTCCTCCAGCAGACTTTGCTCTCCATCCTCCTCTCTCCAGCAGGGTTGATTACTACCTCTTTTGTGTCCCTGAGAGAACTTGGCAGACATTCCAGGCCCCCAGCCCTGGAATTGCAATCTTCTGTTAATGCTGCATGTTCATCTCTGAGGGTAGAGACTAGCACCGTTTCTGGCTCAGAAGATGGTCTCATTAAATGAATGGTAAAATACTTATGGGCATGCTTTAGACAGGAAGGCAGGAAGGGAGGGTGTGAAATAATGGAGCAGGCACTGAATCAGGGTTCATTTCTTCCCAGAGCTGTCCTCACTGGCTGTGTAGCCTTGGCTAAGGCACTTTGCCCCTCTGAATTTGTTTCCACACCAGTTGCACAGAAAAGGTGATTGCAAAGGTGTCTGGTGAGGCTCCAGTAGGTTCATGATTGTGAGGGCTAGTGCTTAGCCCTGTTTTCCTACATGTGGACATAGGTACACCCACATCCAGAAAGTCTCAGCAGGGCTCACATGGTCAATGTTGATCTTGCAGGATGGAAGGACCCTTTTCCAGGATGGAACATATGGTGACAGCCAACACAGCCTGTCATAGGCTACCTTAACCTGCACTGTCTTGGCTAATTCTTGCAGCAACCCCATGCACTGAGTGTTATTACTGTCATTCCCATTTTGCAGATAAGCAAATTCTGGTTCAGAAAGGAGAAGCGATTTTGTCAAGGTTCCCAAGGTTGGAATCCCAGTGGTCTGACTCCAGGGCCTTGATGTTTGGTTTTTTTTTAATTTCTAATGTTTATATATCTATATCTCTATGGATTATATCTATATCTCTATAGATTATATCTATATCTATAGAGAAAGAGAGGCAGGCAGAGAAAGAGGGAGACAGAATCCCAAGCAGGCTTCAGGCCCCAAGTTGTCAGCAACAGAGCCCAATGTGAAGCTCAAACCCACGAACTGTGAAATTCTGACCTGAGCTGAAGTTGGACACTTAATCAACTGAGCCAGCCCAGTGCCCCTCCAGGGGCTTGCTCTTAACCACCATGCTCAACTGCTTCTGGGTGAGACCTGACAGGGGGATAATGCTGTCAGCCCTGGAGACAGTCAGGAGGTGAGGAAGAGCTGTCACACTCAGCTTTAGAAATGGGGTTCCCTCTCACCAAACTACA
>NW_024081356.1:0-10849 GCF_003009895.1 Hyaena hyaena | reverse complement strand
ATGAACAGACACTTCTCCAAAGAGGACATCCAGATGGCTAACAGACACATGAAACGATGCTCAACGTCCCTCATCATCAGGGAAATACAAATCAAAACCACACTGAGATACCACCTCACGCCAGTCAGAGTGGCTAAAATGAACAAATCAGGAGAATCTAGATGGTGGCGAGGATGTCGAGAAACGAGCACCCTCCTACGCTGTTGGTAGGAATGTAAACTGGTGCAGCCCCTCTGGAAAACAGTGTGGAGATTCCTTAAAAAATTAACACTAGAACTCTCCTATGACCCAGCAATAGCACTGCTAGGAATTTACCCAAGGGATACAGGAGTGCTGATGCATAGGGACACATGGACCCCAATGTTCATAGCAGCACTCTCAACAAGAGCCGAAATATGGAAAAAGCCTAAGTGTCCATCAATTGACGAGTGGATCAAGAAGATGTGGTTTGTCTATACAATGAAATACTACATGGCAATGAGAAAGAATGAAATCCGGCCATTTGTAGCAACATGAATGGAATTTGAGGGTGTTATGCTGAGCGAAATAAGTCAGGCAGAGGACAGATACCATATGTTTGCATGTGTAGGTGGATTAGGAGGAATTTAACAGAGGACCACGGGGGAGAAGAAGGGGGGAAAATAGTTGGGGAGATGGAGGGAGGCAAACCATGAGAGACTCTTGAATGCTGAGAACAAACTGAAGGCTGATGGGGGTGGGGGAGAAGGGAAGGGGGTGATGGGCATGGAGGAGGGCACTTGTGGGGATGAGCACTGGGTGTTATATGGAAGCCAACTTGACAATAAACTATTTAAGAAAAAAATAAAATAAAATGTTTAAAAAAAGGAAAAGATATGGGGTTCCAGGCCATCCCCTTCTGAAAGCTGTACTCCAGTGTCCTCAGACTGCCCAGCTCCTGGGCCCTTGACTTTTTTTTAGCTCTGAGTCCTCTCTCCTTATTTCATTCTGGCAGGCACCCAAAGGCTTGCTGTCAGGCGAGGGCAGAGTGAGGACTCTTTTTCTCATTCTCATTGCAGAACAGGACGCTGCCAGCCCTTCCTCCACTCCCTTGGCCACACATCTGAGGAATGGCCAAGGGGGCCCAGGGGGAGGTTTAGCAAAATGGTTAAGGGTGGCTCAGATGTCAGGTCTGGGGTTTGAGTCCTAGTTAAGTTGCTTACAATTTGCTTAATCTTTCTCAGTCTCTGATTCATCATCAGTATAAGTGGGATGACACCACCTATCTGAATTGTTGGTCTGGCTCCCAGTAGATGTCTCATAAATTGTAGCTATTATCATGATTCATAGGGTTATGATGGAACCAATAGCTCTGGGGCAGGTGTGGGGGATAAAGGATCAGGGAGCTTCTCTGTGAAATATTAGTGGGGATGGGCTTGTGGAGGTCTCAGGGATGCTACAAGAGGCTATTCTGAAAGTTGGGAGGGCCTTGTTGGCTCTGCCAGGCATGATGCCTCCCTGGGTGGAGTCATCATCTCTTTTCCTGTGTTCTGGATTTAGCCATTTGATTATAGCAAATGTGTCTACTGAAGTTCTCTAGAAAAGTTGGTTTGCAGTGAGATAAAGGATGCCATTTAAAAATGATGGTATGTATTTCTGATGGTATTGGGCTTTGTCTTTAATTAGAATTTATTTAGAGTTTGGGCTAGCTTTGAGTTGAAATTTCCCTTGTTTCTCCCTTTTGTGGAGCATAGTGGCCACAGGCTCCCCTCTGCAAAAAGGGGAGAGTTTGCTTCTCAACTGTTTTCTTCTCAGGAGTGCCACCTCTCCCCCTGCCCCAGGGAGCATTGGTTGGGGACTGCCTACATCGCTTTCAGTGGGGAGGGGTGCCACATGAGGGAGAACGCTGGGGGAGCATATACCCAGAGCTGCCCTTGGCTTTCTCCAAATAGGGAGACAGGTGTTTAGGAAGCCTGAGACCTCAGGCTTTTCTGGTCCTCATCCTAGTTCTCATCACTTCTGGAGCTGCTGCAAAGTCTGAGTGGTAGGTATTAGTTGGATTCCAGCTATTCCCAGTCTTGTTTATAATGCACCCCCCATCCTAATCCTTGCACGAATGTCACCTGACTCAGGGCACATCTCGCCATCTCAGTCTGTTACCCTTTCCTAATAAGTACTCTCATAATTCACTTTTCCTTCTTGAATCCATCACCAAGTGGTGTTAACGCCATATCATTTGAAGTTGCTTTATCCAGGTCTCTCCCCTGTAGTCTTTGTAAGGATAAAGACTGGTGCACAGTATATTTGCTAAGTGAATGAATTGAAGTTTCTCCTTTGTCTCTATGTTGGGTTTACTGCATCCCCTTCAAGACCTTCTCTGGAGATGATTCCACTTTATTTTTTGAAACTTGTGAATTTTGACTGTGCCATGAATCAACCCTCAGGAAAAAAGAAGCTCACATAAGTGTAAAAACAAGGTACCACTCACCCTACATCCCTATTCACTTCCGGTCTCAGTGAGGGCCATGGCTAATTTCCCCAGAGTTGTGTGCAAGGCGTCCCTCTTGTTTTGAGAACGGCTTTTTTGTAGCATTTTTGTAGGCATGTGTGAGTTTCCTCCCAGAGCTCAGGCACTCTTCCCTTGAAGGGCTCCCTGTCCTTTTACCATATGGACATGCTTGCTTTTCAACACGCACTTGGTGAACACCAGGCATGGTGCCAGACCCTGGGGGAGGCTGCTAAGAGTGCAAACTGCCAGGTCAGAAGACCTGCGTTTGACTTCCAAGGTCCTTCCTTTCCTACTGGTATGACTATAGGCCATTTATTTAACCTCTGATCCTCATTTTCTTTACCTGTAAAACAGGGGTAACCTCAGTGTCCACAGCATAGAATTATGGAAAGAACTGAGCATTGCAAGCTGTGGAAAGAACTTGGGGCCCTGCTTGGCACATAGTAAGGGTGCACAGATGGCACCAGCTGCTAGTATTAATATCAGGAAAGGGAAGTCAACCTTGGTTGGGTCAGATACTTTCATAAATCCCCTTCCCAGTTTGGCTTGGTCTCTGGGCTATGGGTTCCTGCTCTGAGGAGTGGAGATCCTAGGCAGATGGGTTCTGGGGAGGTGCACAGAAGGCTAGTGGCTCTGTGGGGCTTTCAGGAAGTTTGTTCTGGTTGTGTGTATGGGGGCCTCCCACTCAGCATATGGGGCTGCCTGGCCAAAAGTTGCATTTCCCTGGGAATCCTCAGGGTAGTGCATCTGGGCTGTGCTCTGAGAACCACAGGGATCATTTACCTGGAGAGGGATAAAAGAAAATTCCACTGAGTTTCTTGCTTCTCAGAAAACAGCTTTTCCACTTTGGACTGAGACAGTTTTAGAGAGTGAGGGTTGGCCTTTTCACACCAGGAAGAGAGCTGATGAGTATGGGAAACAAGACCCAAGCATTTCCTTCCACTGCATGGTAGAGCAGCTTCTTTGCTTTTCTTGGAATCACAGGTTTGTAGATATGGAAAAGACCTTAGAGATCATCAAGTCCAATTGTACAATTCCATAGATAAGCAAACTGAAGTCCCAGAAAATCATTTAACTTTCCTGTGACCCAGTTTCCTCATCTGTGAAATGGAAATAGTAACATATCCTTTGCAGAGCTAGTGTGAGGCTATGGTGAATGTAACTGGCCCAGCAGAGTGGTTGGCTTATAATAGATACTCAGTAAATTTAACTTCCTTCCTGTGTGCATGCTACTCCTATGTTATGCTAGATTTCTCTTACTGAACTGAGGTGATAGGGGACTTTTTGGGAGTATTTTGAATTGTGTGTGTGTGTGTGTGTGTGTGTGTGTGTGTGTGTGTGTGTGTGAGACTAAGAGCATTATACTGAAACCACAAGAATCTAAATTTGAATCTTTGCCTGATTACTCCTGGGGGAAAAAACCCCATAACTCAAATTTGGGCAAGTCACAGAACTTCTTGGAAACTCAGTATCCTCATCTGTAATTTGGGAATGTCTGCCTGCTGACCTTACAGAGCTGGTATGAAGCTTGAGTAGAATCATGCACACTGAAGAGCTTCAAAATGTACAAAATGCCCAGCAAGTGTCAGGCACTGTCCTTCCCTCTTATCTCTGTAGTGGATTTTTCTGCTACAGGAATGAGCAACAAGTGGAAATATGAATTGGAATTTGATCTTGTTCTTTGAATGAGTCTTAAGAGTGTGCAAAAGCCATGATCTGGTCTAATTGATTTCTACCTGCAGATTTTTTTACCCTTTTCTCTTTCCTCTCCCTTGATTTGTGCAAAAGCTGGGGCTTCTTTCCTATATTTTAATTCTGGTAATTGTCTATGTAACCAAGAGTGAGCAGCTTTTGAATTGGCTAGAAATAATTCCAGTCTTATCAGGCAAGAATGTTACAATCTGATCCTGATTCATAAGAGCCAAGGGTTGAATTCCATTAAAGAGGAGACAAGTCTCTGGTTTATTTGCAGGAAAAAGGGGCAATTTAATCTGATGCATGTGATGAGGTTCTTTCTGAAAACAACAATGCTAATTGCATCTTTCTCATGTACAGTTAGTCACATCTTTTAATATCTTCTCTCTAACGGCTTTCATTCTTTTATCTGTCAGGCATCCTTGGTAAATTCATCTCTTCTTTCTTATAAACATGTTCATTAATCCTCAAACATTTATTATGCTTCATTAAACAAGTTATAGGATTAACAAAAATTTGGATTTTCAGCAATGAAAGACATAGGCAGGTCAGAATCTGAAATCTAGAATTTTAGTCTGCTGATAGCTTCATTGACCAGCCTGGATTTTGTGGATAAGGAAGCTGAAAGTGAAGGGCAACCTGTGTTCAGTTATCTTCCTGGGTTCTGGGGCTCTTAATTCAGGCTCTGAGGCATTATGGGTGTGTGAGGTAAAGTTCTTGCTGATTCAAAACATGTTTGTCTTAAGATGTATGATCCTAAGAGTAATCATCTCAGGGTTCATAGCACATTAGGATTTACAGTTGAAAAGAAAATATTTTAAGATATTATTGTTTTGCCAAATATTTTTGGGGCTCTAATACTTAGTTTCTTCATGTTTAAGATGGAAATATTAATAACACTAGTAATAATAATGAGAATTGCCATTTATTGAATGTTTACTATGAGCAAGACACTATGCTAGATATTTCTTTGAAGTATCTCATTCAATCTTTATGAACCCAAAGAGAAAAATTCTAATTATATCTCCTTTCAACAGATAAGAAATTTAGAGCAAAGAGAAGGTGATAAGCTTACTCATGGACACATAAATAGTAAGTGGTAAAGCCAGAGTGACCATAGTGTAATAGAATAGGCATTCGATGTGAATCAGAGCCTTGGATTCCAGCCTTGATTATCTCACTAATTCTGTGACCTTGGAAGTCACCCAAACTCTCTGGATTTCAGGGTTTTATTGTTGTAGGTTTGTAAATGAGAACGATGGAAAAGATGGACTTTATTTAAGTTCTTTCTATCTCTGACATTCTGGAATACTGAGAAATTATATTGAGAATAAAAAAGGACAACAAAGTGGACTGAATAGAATTATCTCCCATGCAGAACACTCCAGCTGGCCTTGATTTCTAGCTGTGACCCCTCTGTGCTGGCACCCATGATTACTCTGTGGAGAAGTCCTTACCAGGGTCTGAGCAGTTCTCAGCCATCTCACACTCCAAGCGCCTTGAACATTGCCCTCAATTTTTCAGTTTCTCCTCATGTGCCCTGAAGCCCAGATGACATGTAAACACCCACACTAAGAACAATAATTCTGCTTCTTGGTATTGAGAAGTATATCAATTTTCTGTAATTCCTTGTAGCAGAATGAGCATACATTATAGAGTTCAAGTGCTTTGAAAATAAGCTATGAAGAATTGCTATCTGCTGAAAGAACTGGCAATTTGTCAACTTTCAGTGGCTGAGCATCTGAGCGTACTCAATGTGGTGTGTGCTGTCAGTGCTGGTCTCAGAGAGGTATAGGCAAAGGAAGAGGGAGATGGGGAAAGGAATGCCCCTCAACCTCTCAGGGAGAAAAATGATTTAGCTATTGGAGATATGATAGGATTTTCACAAGAACTTGAAAGAAGCTATGTAAATTACAATGCATGGGTCTCAGTTTACATCAAGATATGTAAAATAAAACAAAGAAAGACCCTGCAAACTTTGGTACAACATAAGTCACTCATACCATCTCTACTACCTGCTACTCTTATTCATCCCCAAGAACTTATTTACTTGTGTCAACACTAGCAAATGTTGGCATCATTTGATACCCTTGAAACATTTCCTAATTTTCCTCAGTAATGTTGGAATTCACATTTCAATTATGGTTGGTCATGGCTTCTTGGCAACTACAATTGTTTTAAAGATAGAGTAACAATCTTCTTCTTTCCTTGGATAATCAATCTTTCAGAGGTTTCTGCTTTTACAATGGTCTTTTTCCCCCTGCCCTTTTCACTCCCTTCCCTTCTCCCTCATCACTGCCTTTCTCTATATGTTTATTATTTATTGATTTTTATTTTAAAGAGAGACAAAGAGATAGAGATACAGATAGATAATAGAAAGAAAGAGAGAAGGAAAGAAAGAAGGAAGAAAAGAAGGAAAAAGAAAGAAACGAAGAATGAGCTGAGGAGAGGGGCAGAAGGAGAGAGGAAATCTTAAGCAGGGTCCATGCTCAGCGCAGGAGCCCGATATGGGGCTCGATCCTATGACCTTGGGATCATGACCGGAGCTGAAATCAAGAGTCAGACATTCAATCGACTGAGCCACCCACGCACGCTTTCCTATATTTTTAAAGAATTCTTGAAAGAGGTTGTTCATTGATCACCACTATCCCAGGTTGGGAAAAACTGTTATCTTAGCAAGCAAGATCGGAACCATGGACAGCGCCACCATCTTGTGCATGAGTCTTCAAATTCATTATTATTTTCCTTCTTCCTTCCTTCCTTCCTTCCTTCCTTCCTTCCTTCCTTCCTTCCTTCCTTCCTTCCTTCCTCCCTCCCTCCCTCCCTCCCTCCCTCCCTCCCTCCCTTCCTCCCTCTCTCTCTCTCCATCTCTTTCTTATTTAAATTCTATTTAGTTAACATATGGTGCAATATTGGTTTCAGGAGTAGAAGTTATTCATTCATCACCTACATACAACACCCAGTGTTCATCATAACATGTGCCCTCCTTAATACCTATCTAGCCCATTCCCTACCCACCTTCTTCTGTCAACTTTCAGTTCTCTATCATTAAGAGTCTCAATTAAGTATTATTTGTTTCTCTCTCTTTTACCCCCCTTCATATGTTCTTCTGGTGTTTTTTTGTTTTTTGTTTTTTTGTCTTTCACTGATTCACTTATTTCACTTAGCATAATACACTCTAGCTCCATCCATGTCACTGCAAATGGCAAAATTCATCCTTTTTGGTGGTCGAGTAATATTCAGTTGTTTAAATATATACCACATCTTCCATTCATCAGTCTATGGACACTTGGGCTCTTTCCACCATTATCTATCTTTATTCTATCATTATCTATTATTGATAATGCTGCTGTAAACATTGGGGTGCATGTACCGCTTCGAATCTGTAGTTTTGTATCCTTTGGATAAATACCTAGCAGTGCAATTTCTGGATCATAGGGTAGTTCTATTTTTAATGTTTTGAGAATCTCAATACTGTTCTCCAGAGTGGCTGCTTCAGTTTGCATTCCCACAAACAGTGTAAGAGGGTTTCCCTTTCCCCACATCCTCACCAACACCTGTTGTTTCTTGTTGTTAATTTTAGCCATTCTGATAATGTAGTATCTCTTCATGGTTTTGATTTGTATTTCCCTGATGTTGAGCATCTTTTCATGTGTCAGCTGTCTCGATGTCTTCTTTGGAAAAGTGTCAATTCATGTCTTCTGCCCATTTCTTAACTGGGTTGTTTGTTTTTTTGGGAGTTGAGTTTGATATGTTCTTTATAGATTTTGATACTAACCCTTTATCAGAATGTAATTTACAAATATGTTCTCTCATTCCACTCACTGCCTTTTAGTTTTTTTGATTGTTCCCTTTGCTGTGCAGAAGTTTTATCTAGATGAAGTCCAAATAGTTCATTTTTGCTTTTGTTTCCCTTGCTTCTGGCAACATGTCTAGTAAGAAGTTGTTCTGGCTGGTGTCAAAAAGGTTGCTGCCTGAATTCTCCTCTAGGGTTTTATGGTTTCTTGTCTCACATTTAGGTCCTTCATCATTTTGAATTTATTTTTGTGTATGGTGTAAGAAAGTGGTCTAGGTTCATTCTTCTGCATATTGCTGTCCAGTTTTCCCAAAACTATTTGTTGAAGAGACTGTCTTTTTTTCCATTGGAATTCTTTACTGCTTTGTTGAAGATTAGTTGACCAACTAGTTGTGGGTTCATTTCTGAGTTTTCAATTATGTTCCATTGATCTATGTGTCTGTTGTATCAGTACCATATTGTCTTGATGACTACAGCTTTATAATATAGCTTGAAATCTGAAATTGTGATGCTTCCAGTTTCATTTCTCTTTTTAAGGATTGCTTTGGCTATTTGGTTTTTATGTGGTTCCACATATTTTTAGAATTGTTTGTTCTACCTCTGTGAAAAATGCTTTTGGTATTTTGATAGGGATTGCATTAACTGTGTAGATTGGTTGGGGTAGTATAGACATTTTAACAATGTTTGTTTTAATTCATGAGCAATGAATGCTTTTCCGTTTCTTTGTGTCCTCTTCAATTTCTTTCATATGTGTTCTATAGTTTACAGAGTACAGACCTTTTACCTCTTTGGTTAGGTTTGTTCCTAGGTATCTATTTCTTTTTGGTGTTATTGTAAAGGGAATCAGTTCCTTGATATCTTTTTCTGCTGCTTCATTATTAGTGTATAGAAATGCAGCAGATTTCTGTACATTGATATTATATTCTGAGGTTTTGATGAATTCATGTATTAGTTCTAGCAATTTTTTGGTGAAGTCTTTTGTGTTTTCTACATAGAGTATCATGTTGTCTGTAAATAGTGAAAGATCCTTGCTGATCTGGATGCTTTTTATTTCTTTTTGTTGCCTGATTGCTGAGGTTAAGACTTCTAGTACTATGTTAAATAGTTATAGTGAGAGTGGACATCCTTGTCTTATTTCTTACCGTAGGGATTTAGGAGATGTGATTGTACTCAAGCTTTGTATCAACTCTGTGAGGTAAGTGGGCAGACATTCCTGTGATACAGTTATCAAGAGGCTTTGTGACATGTACAACCTTCATTTTCCCTAGTAGTAATAAGACTTTGATTCATATTCAGGTCTTGTGGTTCCAGAGGTAAAGCTCTTCTTCTATTATACAAAGTAATTATACCAGATATTCCCTAGTTTCCTCTCACCTTATTCTTTTATAGTCAAATTATCCAAGCTCTTATTTATTTTATGCAAATCTAGATTGATAGTAATTTTTTTCAGTACATTTTACATATAATTCCTCCATCTTCAGACTTCCATTGTTACTATTGACAAGTCACCTGTCAATCTAATTCATTCCTCTGACATTTTCCTCTGAGTGCCTTTGCAGATTTTTTTTCTTCTTTGGTGTTCTGTGGTTTCACAATACCAAATATCAGGTAATTGTTCTTCTTCCTTCCTTCCTTTCTTCCTTTCTGTCTGTCTTTATTTTTCTGTCTTTCTTTCTGTCTTCTTTTTTCTTTTTACTTATCCTTTTTGGGATTTGTTGGGCTTCTTGAAAATGTGGATTGGTATCTTTAAAATGTTCTGGAAAATCCTCTCCAAATTTCCCCTCTGATCCATTTTCTCTTCTCTCCTACTTCTCTTCTCTGATTAAACTTACTAGATTCTTTCATTCTATCCCACCTGCCTCTCTGTTTTTATAACTCCTTTATTGAAATGTATTTCACATTTATGCAACTTACGAATTTAAAGTATATAATTTGATGATTTCTTAATGTATTCAGAGAGTTGTGAAATCATCATTAAACACATTTTAGAATTTTTAATTACTGCAAAGAGAAAGCCAGTGCCCTTTAGCTGTTATCTCCCACTCCCCTATTATATTAGTTATGAACCGAATGTTTTGTCTCCCCCAAATTCATATATTGAAATCTAATCCTCCATCTGATGGTATTTGGAGGTGGGCCTTTGAGAGATAATTATATCATAGAGTAAACCCATCATGAATGTCATGAGTACTGTTATAACAGTAGGACAGAGAGCTAGCTTGGTCTTTTTCACCTATATGAGGATACAGTGAGAAGTTAGCAGTCTACATCCTGGAAAAGGGCCCTCACTGGAACCTGGCAATGCTGGCACCCCAATCTCAGACTTCCAGCCTCCAGAACTGTGAGAAATAAATTTCTTTTGTTTATAAGCCATCCAGTCTATGGTACTTTGCTATGACAGCCTTAACTGATTAAGATACCACCCAACCCAAGCAACCATTAATCTACTCTCTGTCTCTATATATTAACCTTTTCTGACCTTTCATATAAATAAAATCATATGATATGTGGTATTTTGTGGAAGGTTTTTTTCACTTAGCCAACTGTCTTCAGTATCCATCCATATTGTAACATGTCCCATACCTCATTCATTTTTTATGGCTGAATAATATTCCCTTGTATAGATTTACAACATTTTGTTTATACATTCATCAATTGATGGACATATGGGTTTCTGCTACTATGAACATATGGTTCATAGTGATAGATATATGGGTTTGGGTACTACTATGAATAATATTGCTAAAAACATTCATTTACAAGGTTTTGGGTAGACATGTACTTTCATCTCTCTTGTGCATATACCTAGGAGTGGAATTGTTGGGTCAAATGTTAAATCTATGTGTAACTTCTTTTCTTTTCTTCTTCTTCTTCTTCTTTTTTTTTTTTTT
>NW_024081355.1:947385-1017602 GCF_003009895.1 Hyaena hyaena | reverse complement strand
AATAATACACACACTGTGGGAGAAATGCCTGTCCTATAAATCAGAAGATAAATGAGGAGGAGGACCCACTGATCACGACATGATTGGTAGAGCAGTGACCACATCCAGGCATGCTCTGGGGACAGGAGACCATTGTTGGCCTACTTCCGGTGAAAATAAACTGAAGCACATCACCACCAAAGCTGAGGAAGATGTGGAGCTCTCACTTACTGCTGGGGTGAATGCAAAATGGTGCAGCCACCGAGGAAGACAGCCTGGCAAATTCTCACAAAACTAAACATATTCTTAATATAGGAGCCAGCGTTCGGGCTCTCTGCTGTTAGCCAGAGGAATTGAAAAGTTATGCCCACACAGAAACCCACACACGGAGGCCTACAGAGGCTTCACTCACAAATGCCAACTTAGAAGCAACCAAGATGTCCTTTAGCAGGTGAAGGGACACACGACCTGTGATACACACACACACACTGAAGTATTATTCCGCACTAAGAAGAAACGAGCTGCCAATCCACCAAAAGACACCGAGGAAGCTTAAATGTGTATTAGAAAGTGAAACAAGCCAATCTGAAAAGGCCACGTACTGTATGTGTCCAGCTATAGGACCTTCTGGAAAAGGCAAAACTAAGGAAACAGGAAAAGGATCGTGGTTGCCAGAAAGGGGGCGCAGAGGATATTTAGGCCAGTGACACTACTCTTTGATACTCACAGTGGTGGAGACATTTCACGAAACATGTGTCCAAACCCACCCACCAAGAGTGAACCCTAATGTTAACTATGGATTTCGATAGGTTCATCAGTTGTCAGAAATGCACCACCGCAGTGGGGGACGTTGACAAGTTGACAGCGAGGGAGGCTATTCTGTGGGGGTGGAGGGCAGGAATGAATGAGAAATCCCTGTCCCTTCCCTACAGCTTTGCTGTGAATCTAAAACTGCTCAAAAAAATACAATCTTAGTATTTTTTTTAAAGTCAGCGCCCCTAGAACAATTTTCCCAAAGCAAGCCATTTCGAACAATGAAGGCAAACATGTTTAGAAATTAACAACAACAAATGGAGTCGCAAAAAGTTTAACTTGCTCATCCAATCTCTTGGGCGGAATAGTTGCACCGCACTAGAACTTGGGTTCTAACGGTTTGAGTAGTTCCCAGGGTAGAGATATATAGCCGATAGGCCAGCGGACACTGTCAGAGAATGAGGTTGGGTGGCTCTTAACAGTTAGGTGATAGGAGCTGTATAGGACCCAGTACTCAGTAATGTGTACTTTATGTGAGGAAACATGCAGGTGATAAACGGCAGGAAACAGGCGGAACTGAGTTAAAAGAGGAACACCGCGTCCCTGGGTGGGCTCGAACCACCAACCTTTCGGTTAACAGCCGAACGCGCTAACCGATTGCGCCACAGAGACACAGCTTCTCGCATCTCTCCTGCCTCCTTAGGTAGCAAGTACCTAGTAACGTCGTGGACGTGCTGCCCTATAGACCAGCCAACTACCAGGAAGGCCTCGGAATACTGGAAAGGAGTCGGCAAAGCGTGTTCATCGCGTGAAAACCGTGAGCGGGCGATTCTGAAGGCAAAAGGGCAGTCCAGGGACCCTACCCTGCCTTGCTCCCCACCCGCCTTAAATGTTAGCGTCCCCGAGGCCGACGCGAGTGGGGCCCATGCGCAGGCGCACGTCCCCTGGGCGCGCCTGGTGACGCTTCCGGCTTCTCCGCCTGAACCAGTCCGCCCTTCACCGCCACTGCACCCCCGCGGATGTGCCGGCTGCAGGAAGCAGAAGGCGTAACTGCTCAGAAGGAGAGCCCGCCATTCGGGGATACCTTCGTGGATGGTGGGGTGCTTCCACTTCCTTCGGGTTCCTCTGCCCCGCAGAGAAGCTCTACGACGGCAGGGGTCGTGTCCGATGGTCGTTCTAGTGTCCCCACGCAGAGGACAGGGTCCGACAGTCACCAGGACACTCTCCTGGGACTTGTGAATAACTTTGGCGTCTTTAGCTTTTAGGCCCTCGATGAACTGAGGAACCCCGGGAATGGAAACAATGAAAAGCTTTTCTAAGCGGAAATTTGTTTTTCAAACGTTGCAAACGTATCCAGTTAACTGAGCAACATCCGCGGCGGGGCAGCTACGGGAGCGACGAAGCGTGCGCCACCCGACGGCTCCAGGTCCCGGCGACAAGCTCTGAGCTCCGCTGGGCACGTGCTCAGGGCCGTGGATGGCAGTCCGGTCATCGTGGCCGGGGACAGACACCAGCAGACGCCGAAGGGAGGCGCAAAAGGGAGGCAGAGGAGCTGCGGAGGCAAGTACCGGGTCAACACGACCTCCCAGGCGGCCTGGCAGCCGAGAAGAGAATGCTTCATTTGGAGAAGGAAGGGAAAAGAACAGGAAAGAACGAAAAGCGCGTAGACTTGTAGCTTTCTTAGGAAACAAACAAACGAACAAACAAAAAGGCAGGAAAATATAACGAAGGCTTGTTAAACGACCTAAAGCACGGCATTTGCAAGCCGGCTCACGGCTCTTGGTCACCGTGCTGTCGATGTTCACTGCTCTGCGTTGTACCCGTAGCAGCCTCGGTTCCAATCCCGCTCAAAGCAGTGTTTCGTAAGGCTGTGGAGAGTGCTAGAAATCCGCGTGAGTTGCCCCCTTTGTCTGCGGCACCAGAGCACGGTTTCCCGCGATTCCAGAGCTCTGCGCTGAGAAAAGGGGAAACCGCACCGTGCTTGCTGGAGTCACGGTCATCTTGAAACGCTAGACTGCCCCACGTCTGGAAGGAGGTGAGGGAGGGGCCCTCTTGTATTGGGATCTTTGCAAAAATGAAATGATGAGGCTTTTCTGGTTGAGCTGTTTCAAACGTCAGTGGGGCCTTTTTAGACGAGCCGAGAAACGAGATGAAATGAGAGTTCGAACTCCAACGGATACGTTAAATTGTAAGGCCACAAGTCTAAACGTCTAAACCAAACTGACTCCATGACAGGCTTTAAGTTTCCCCTCTAAACTAGAAGGCCTGAGTTTCGGCTTTCCTTAAACTATCAGGTAGTTACACATTGCCCAAGGCAGGAGTAACCACCCTTGCAACACCCAATCCAGAAAGGCCAGCGACCACCCTCCGCATTGTTAAGGGAGAGGCCTGGAGATAGAAACTATAGATAGGACCCTGTTACCTAATGTTAGAGTTAACCTGTTAGTCGCCAAACAAGACCCTAGGCTCGCTCTGTGATTGGTTGAATTTAAAGGTACTCTAAATGTTGTAATTGGATCCCGCCAAAAGTAACTAATACTCTAGACAATGTGTATGGTCAAACCCGCTGTCAATGATGTTGAATAATTATGATTGGATCACTGTTCCCATGTCACAACTTCTGTAACTCCCCTTTCTCAAACCCCATTAAAACCCTATTCTGCCTTTTTTTGGTGCTCTCAGCACATATCCTTTTTCTGGTGAAGTCTGGGAGTCCGAGCTTAAGCCCGTAATAAAGCCCTTTGCTTTTGCATACGTGACTCAGACTCCTTGGTGGTCTTGGGATTTTGGGGAGGTCGCGATCTGGGCATAACAAAATAAAATCTAACAGAATAAAATCGTAACTTGATAACATATTCCCCGCCCCACTTTTTTTTTTTTTGGAACAGTAAATGATTGAACATACAGTGCACACATCTTAAGTGCCCCGCTCAGTGAATTTTGCTAAATGTAACTGGTACCTAGCTCACATCACGAAAAACTTACATCAGTCCAAAAATTTAGAGCTCTTTTCCAGTTGTTAAAACAAAGAATCTGAAAGGTGGAATGAATTGGGGTCACTTGCATGAAAGGGCTTTAAAATAGAGCCAGGAAGCCATTAGGGAGAACCGGGAACTTTTGAATTGTGCCAAACCCAAGTATTACAAGGACTGAGCTGGAAAACCTGTAACTTGCTCTAGTAAGAGACTTTGCTTAGTGACAGCCTTAGCAATCAATTATACTCCATCAAGATTCGCTTTCTGCCAGTAACACCAATCGAAAGTTCTCCTTAAACAACTATTTGGGTTGCTCTTCAAATCGGTGACGCCGAACTGCAATTCTTTGATCCCAAATAAATGGTCTTGCTTAATTATTGCCTTCTGACAATTTTAGGTTGACAGCCTGTTGTCAGAGCAGGACCTGAGGTGATTTCAGCAGGGCAGGACGGGGGGCTCCTGGCATTGGGCACGGTGTGCAAACTAGTGCTCGCCGATTGTAGCTTGTATACCGACAGCCTTTTACTTGCCCGGTGAGTCCCCTGAGGTACCGACCTCCCTCCTTTTGGTTGAGGTCATTGCCTTTCTCTGGGATCAGGCAGGTGACTGACTTCCCAGAGGGAGACCAGATGCTCATCATGCCACCTGAGGCGTTTCACTACTTGTTTCAAAAAGGGGGGGGGGGGACTTGTGATTCCTGGGGTTTTAGGACAACTGTTGGTTAAATTCTTTTTTTTTTTTTTTTAATATTTTATTTATTTCTGAGAGAGAGAGAGCGTGAGCAGGGGAGGGTCAGAGAGAGAGGGAGGGAGACACAGCATCTGAAGCAGGCTCCAGGCTCGGAGCTAGCTGTCAGCACAGAGCCCGATGAAGGGCTCGAACCCACAAACTGTGAGATCATGACTTGGGCTGAAGTCAGAAGCTCAACCGACTTGAGCCACCCAGGCGCCCCTGGTTAAATTAAAATCACAATAGCCATTCCGGGGAACCTCTGTTTTTGGTAATCCACCTTAAGGGGCACCCTTAAAAAGGGGATTCCAAACCTCTGTGAGACAAAGGAAAGCATTCTTTAATTAGTATACAAAGGACAAAATAAGTCCAAAACAGCTTTAAAAGGATCCTTACAGCATGCAAATAATTAATAATAATAATAACAGTAACAATACATTGTAAATAAAATACTGGTCATCTGAGCAGGTAGCCTTAAATTAGTCAATGTGCTGGAAACATAATTTGGATCCAGCCATTTTTTTTTTAAATGTTTATTTCTTTTTGAGAGAGAGGCAGAGCAGGAGCAAGGGCAGAGAGAGAGGGAGACACAGAATCTGAAGCAGGCTCAGGCTCTGAGCTGTCAGCTTAGAGCTCAACTTGGGGCTTGAACTCACAAATCATGAGATCATGGCCAGAGCCAAAGTGAGAGGCTTAACTGACTGAGCCACCCAGGCACCCCTAGATCCAGCTATTCTTTTGAGTTTCCTACCTGACACATGACTAGAGTAAAAAAAAAAAAAAAAAAAAAAAGGCTATCAGAGCTGTGTGTGTGTCGTGTGTGTTATAGATATGGTATTTTACTACCTTGCGATGATATTGCCAAAATTAATTTGTAAAAGAATTCTGCTTAATTGGCTTAAGGAATATCAAGTCCTTATATCTATTAGGTATTGCTAAAGTTCTCAGAAATAGAATAAAAAGTAACCCAAGTCCATGTAATCTAGGATAATCTTTGATAAATAAAAACTAACTCAAGTTTGTTGGTTTAATAAAAACAAGAATATCTTCAGAGTTATCAGCATTAAATGTAATGCAGATAAACAGCCTTTTCTGCCTGAGTTTACTAATCAAATAAGTTCATGTTATCTCTCTGTTATAAAATTTGTCAACAAAAGAAATAACATTAAATGATGATTAGCTGTTTAATGTCTTATCCAAGTATAGTTGTTAAAAACAAGTAATTTAGGGGTGCCTGGGTGGCTCAGTCAGTTATACGTTTGGACTCTTGGTTTCAGTTCAGTCAGGCTCTATGCTGACAGCGTGGAGCCTGCTTTGGATTCTTTTTCTCCCTCACTCTCTGCCCCTCCCTGCTCTCACTTCCCCTTCCCAAAATAAATAAATAAAAACTTGAAAAATTTTAAATAAATGTCTTAGTTTAAATAAACAGAAAACCAAAGTTTATGCTAAGATAAACTAAATAACGGACACTCATTGAATAGCTCAATCATTTCCAAGAGGGATAAACTTGAAATGCTAAGCATAGTTTATCTACTTTTGGCTTTTCCATTTTTACCAAAAAATTATTATGAGAAAGAATATGTCTCTAAAAATTCTGAAGTGTATGTATCAGTTCGCTAATATACTACTGGCTGCTAATTTATGATAGTTCACATGTGCCTGGTTCCTAATAGTCACTGAACAGCTGAGATTACAAACAGTTACAAAGGTTGGAGAGGGAGTTAAAATACAAATGAACCAAGGAGAAAACATCAAAACACTTAGAATAATAAGCATTTGTTAACTCCACATAAACTGCATGCATCCATGCTGAGGGAATGCAGACACGGGAGCAGGTAGGTGCACTTTTGGAAGAGAAGAATCAGTGAACTTCTCCCACTGTGGAAGGATATATTGTAACTTTGGGGTTTTCCAGCTGTGGTCACAGACCATTGATGAATTGTGATGAACATTTATTTAAGTGGAAAATACAAGTGTTATCTATATCTGCTTATATAGATGAACAGATGGCATATATATTTTATTATAGGTGTATTTGTTAGCTACATATATATTTAAAAAGCTTCATTGGAAAAGTAAAAATTAGAGTTACATAAATGGCATATACTGAAAAGGGGCAATACATGCCAGTTTATTAACCTTATACGTGAGTTACTTACGTGGTTTTATATGTGTAAGTGTGTGCTGAGACATGATACGTGGTGTATTTCTAGCTGTGACATGATCTACCATGTTTGAGAGCCACTGCTTCTATACCACAGTAAATTGAGCCACAAAGGGTCTGTGAGGCCAGCTGAAATGCCAGTACAAGAACAACCATCCTTTCTGTCCAGTGCACACACAATGGTAACTCCTCAACACCAGGTGGCAATCACTCTTTGATGGGCTCATGCCTTGTCCTTTAAGATTTACAGCCAGGCAGCAATCTTTGTTTAAAAAAACTTCCCCCATTTTTTAAAATTTATTTTTGAGAGAGAGAGAGAGAGACAGAGCATGAGCAGGGAAGGAGCAGAGAGAGAGGGAGACACAGAATCCAAAGCAGGCTCCAGGCTCCGAGCTGTCAGCACAGAGCCCAACATGGGGCGGGGCTCAAACTGCCCAATCTGACCTGAGCTGAAGTACGTTGCAACGACTGAGCCACACAGGCAGCCCCGCCCCCCATATTTTATAACTATTTGCAAGGCTGTAGATTCTGGTGATGGCTTCTTTGATATTTACACTATCTGCCATCCGTTTAGAACTTATCCCATCTTTTAAATCTCTATTCTGCCTACTCAACTTAGAGCAACCCTCTTCAGCAATATGGGAATCCTGTCGCCCCTGCCTGTTCTGTTATTCCAGTCTAGTAGAACAAAGTCAGGATGAACTTATAAAAATGGATGGACCTAGGGGTGCCTGGGTGGCTCAGTCAGTTAAGTGGGCCACTTCGGCTCAGGCCACAATCTCGAGGTCCGTGAGTTAGAGCCCTGTGTCGGGCTCTGTGCTGACAGCTCAGAGCCCGGAGCCTGCTTCAGATTCTGTGTCTCCCACTCTCTCTGCCCCTCCCCTGCTCATGCTCTGTCTCTCAAAGATAAATACATGTTAAAATGTTTTTTTTAATTAATGGATCTCATATTGTAATTTACTCTTTTTTTTTTTTTCTAGGAGAGGGAGAGACAGCGTGAGCAGGGCAGGGGTCAGAGAGAGAGGGAGTCACAGACCGAAACAGGCACCAGGCTCTGAGCTGGCAGTCAGCACAGAGCCCGACGCGGGGCTCGAACCCACGAACCGCGAGATCATGACCTAAGCGAAAGTCAGACGCTTAACCGACTAAGCCACCCAGGCGCCCCATGTAATTTACTCTTATAAACCAAATCTTAATATTCTTTCATCTGTTAAAAAGACAAAGTTTTCCTGTACTATTGTTCTGTACCTGAGAGGAAGTTAAAAAAGGAAAGCAAAGATTCTGTGTTTTATCAAAATGATTGTCTGTGCTTTATCGGGTCTCTTATGGGTTTGCTCAACTATGTAACCTCCTGGCATTTGCCTTTAAAATCTTTTATTGTTACTGTGGTCCAATACATAATTAGCTATTGATTCAGAATCTGTGATCCTATTTAGTCAGGTGTCTAAAACTTTTCAATATTTTTGACAAACTTGCGTCTACCTTGGTCATTACTAAGGTTCCTGGGCATTCAAAATTAGACTCAGGAGGGGGCGCCTGGGTGGCTCAGTTGGTTAAGGGTCGGCCTCTTGATTTAAGCTCAGATCAGAGTCTCAGGGTTCAGTGAGATTGAGCCCGTCCCCGGTGTCTGATTCCGCTGAGCCTGCTTGAGATTCTCTCTCTCCTCTCTCTGCCTCTCCCCAACTCATGCTCACTCTCTCATACATACATACATATATACATACAAATTAGATTCAGGAGAAGCTAAAGACAAATTTTGGGCTGATGGAGCAGCAAGGACTATTGCCTTAAAATCTATCAAAACCAAGGCCCTCATAGGCAACATTAATTACCTCCCGAAGGAAAATTGAAAACCCGTCTTGAAGGATGTTCAATCCAGGGCATCCCACAAAGTAAGACCTTAGAGTTGATGGTGGTTGTAGTCTCAGTCCCCTGACTGATTTATGGTATGGCCCAAATATGACACCCGTCTTGCCACAATCCATGGAAAGATCCCTGATGGAAATGACTCATCAGGGGCACTTGGGTGGCTCAGTCGGGTAAGCCTCTGACTCTTGATTTAGGCTCATCGGGCTCCACACTAACTGGATCCTAACTGGGATTCTCTCTCTCTCTCAAATAAATAAATAAACTTAAAAAAAAAAGTGACTCATCAGCTGACCCTCTGGGCAGTTGAAGAACTTACAAATCTCATGAAACAAAATGGGAGGGGAGATATTTCTAGAGCCCCCAAGAGACACGATTGACTGGTACTGTTTTTTTTTTTCTCTTACCAATAACTTGTTATTTTCCTTATAACACTTTTCATAATCATCTTGTTAGGGGGGCTCCCTTATCTATTTTTCTATGGAGTAATATGACCTTTGTAACCTGTGTCCTCATACTCCTTCTCATGGACCTCTTTGCATGAAATGAAGAATTCCACAAATGGGCTTATGCTTGGCCTTTTAACTTAACATCCTTCAGATTCTTTGGGGAATTAATCATGAAGGAGTGTCAGATTGAGGTATTTGAACTTTTATTGTCCTAATAAGTACCCCAATGCTTTTTGCTATATTACACACAGTAAGACTCCTTAGTTGGTGGTAAAACCCTATAATATGGAAAAACTCTCTGATTTCATAGGTTCTTTGCCATATGGACTGAATCTCTTACTTCCTGCCTAAAACTCATATACTAGCCAAAATGTCTAATTGTCTTTATCTAAGTTCTTTTTACAGTGGCCTCTACTATTATGAATAAATTTTAGCCCCTGGGTTAACATATTATTTTTTCTTGTGACCCTCATTGCTGATGGCCAAGCCTTATCCTATCCCTTTGCCTCTCGCCTCCAAAAACCATCTGATTTGTCCCAGAACAAGCCATATTCCTGAGGCACCTGAATTAGTAGCTTGGCCTCTATCCCTACAGAGATGGAAAAATATTGCTGATAAAAAATGTAGTGTTGTCTGTGGGAGTCCTTGAGAATACTTAGTAACTTTCTTTTCTTTGGCTAATAACTGCCTTGCCCCACCCCCACTTCCTATAAAAACCTTCCCTTTGGTACAACTCCTGGGGACATCTGATTCATGAATGGCTTAATTAAGCCCATTAAACCTTCAAATTTACTTGGCTGAATTTTCCTTTTTAATACAGTGAATCCTCACCCTACCATCACTGAAGCAATCATCATTCTGATTTATATTGCCATAGATTAATTTAGCCTCTTTTTGAAATTCCCATAAATGAATATGCTTTTTGTGTCTGGCTTTTTTTTTTCCTCTCCCAGGCAACATAATATTTTTGAGATTATCCATTTTGTTGTGCGCATCAGTAGATCCTTTTGGTATTATCAGTGAGTGTTATTCCAGTGTGTTGATCACTAAAGTTGATAGACAATTGGGCTATTTTCAGTTTTGCACACTGTGAATAAGGCTGTTATAAATATTCTTGTAGGAATCTTTGTTCATTTTGTTTGAGTATAAACCGAGGAGTAGAATTGCTAGGCCATAGGTATTTATGTTTTTAGCCTTATTAGAAGCTGTCAGTTTTCAGGGAGTCTGGGTGACTCACTTGGTTGGGCCTTCGACTTCAGCTCAGACCATGATCTCATGGTTCGTGGTTCCAGCCCTGTATCGGGCTCTGTGCTGACAGCTTGGAGCCTGGAAACTTTCAGGCTTCAGATTCTGTGTCTCCCTCTCTGTCCCTCCCCTCTCAGGCTCTGTCTGTCTCTCAAAAATAGATAAATGTTAAAAAAAAAAAAAAAAAAAGCTATCAGTTTTCCAGAATGGCTGTCCTATTTTACTCTCTCACCAGCAACAAGAGATAAAATTGCTACACATTTTTGTCATATTGAGTGTTCTTTGTCTCTTAAATGTTAGCCATTCTGATAGGTATACAATGGTATATCACAGTATTTTAAATTTGTGTTTCTAATGAAATTCTTATGCCTTTTGGTCATGAAATCTTTTGTGAAGAGATTTTAAGTGTCTTGTCCACTTTTAATTGACTTGAGTTTTTTTTTTTTTTACTTTTTACATAAACTTTGTATATTAGAATAGATTTAGATTTATAAAAAGTTGAGATTATACCCCGCCGCGCGTCAGAACCGGGGTCCAGTGCGGAGGGCCCCTTGGCTGGGGAATCGGGGCGTGGCCAGAAAGGAGGCCGCCCCCTCGCCAGTCACGCAAAGCACGTTCGTGGGGAACCTGGTGCTAAACCATTCGTAGACGACCTGCTTCTGGGTCGGGGTTTCGTACGTAGCAGAGCAGCTCCCTCGCTGCCATCTATTGAAAGTCAGTCCTCGACACAAGGGTTTGTATTTTTTATTTATTAAAAAAAAAAAAAAAATTTAAAGTTGAGATTATAGTGTAGAAAATTCCC
This sequence comes from Hyaena hyaena, assembly GCF_003009895.1. Taxonomy (NCBI): domain Eukaryota; kingdom Metazoa; phylum Chordata; class Mammalia; order Carnivora; family Hyaenidae; genus Hyaena; species Hyaena hyaena. The sequence continues at coordinate 1,006,640 of NW_024081355.1, read as the reverse complement.
ATATACCCTGCATTCAGTTTCCCCTATAATTAGCATCTTACATTAGAATGATATATTTGTCATAATTGAATGAATACGTTATTGTTAACTAAAGTTCATGTTTTATTCAGATTTCTTTACTTTTTACATAATGACCTTTCTTTCTTTTTTATTTTTATTTTTTTTACAAAAACTGTTTAAATGTTTATTCATTTTGAGAGAGGAAGGGAGTGCATGCACACCAGCAGAGGAGGGACAGAGAGAGGGAGAGAGAGAATCCCAATCTGCACTGTGAGCTGTGAGCACTGAGCCCAAAGGGGCTCTATCTCACAAACCCTGAGATCATGACCTGAGCCCAAATCAAGAGTCGAACCTTAACCAACTGAGTCACCCAGGTGCCCTTTCGTTTCCAATGACAATCAACTGTTTTCCCAGGGTAAGACCAATTTTGTCATGACATATTTTTAAGAATATATCTTGATTCGGGGGCCCCCATAATGACTTTTTCCTGTTTCAAGATTCCACCCAGAATATCTCATTACATTCAGTTTATGTCTCCTTATGCCCCTCCTGACCATCACAATTTCTCAAACTTCTCTTGTTATTGATGACCTTGAATATTCTTTGGAGTACAGGTTACATACTTTGTAGAATGTCCCTCAACTGGGATTTGTCTGATGTTTTTCTCAGGGTCAGACTGGGGTTAGGGGGCTGGGGAGGTAAAGTACCATTCTCATCACTTTGTGTATGGGTACTGTTAAAAAGAAAACCACGGGCCCAAGATGGCATCATTGAGGTTAAGACCCCAAGTCAGTAAACCAAAACTTAGTACCTCACTTACCTACCTTTTTACCCCCCCATACATGTAACCTTAACCAGAATTTCTTGGTCAATACTAAGAACTTTACTGATAGACCCTTTCATCTCACTTTAGGAGGGCAACCTTGCCTAAATAATATGTTCCTTGCTAATAAGTTCCTTCTTTTCTCCCTTCCCTTTCCTTCCCTCCCTCTCCCCTCCCTCTCCCCTTCCCTCTCCTTTCCTCCCCTCCCATTCCCTCCCCTCCCCTCTCCTTCCCTTCCCTTCTCTTCCTTCCTTCCTCCCTCCTTTCTTTTTCTTTTTTTTAATTTTTTAAAAAATGTTTTATTTATTTCTAGGAAAGAGAGACAGCGTGAGCAGGGGAGGGTCAGAGAGAGAGGGAGTTACAGACTCCGAAACAGGCTCCAGGCTCTGAGCTGTCAGTCAGCACAGAGCCTGACGCGGGGCTCGAACCCACGAACCCGAACCCACGAACCGCGAGATCATGACCTAAGTGAAAGTCGGACGCTTAACCGACTAAGCCTCCCAGGCGCCCCTCTTTTTCTTAATGCTTTTTCTTTGCCCTTAAAAACCTCCTTTTGTTTAGCCCAGCAGATCTCCCCTCAGCTTGCTGGTTGAGATGCCGCATGATTCATGAATCACTTCAAAAACCCAATTCAACCTTCAAATTTACTCAGTTGAATTTTCTTTCTTTTTTTTTTTTATTTTTTTATTTATTTCTAGGAGAGAGAGAGAGACAGCGTGAGCAGGGGAGGGTCAGAGAGAGAGGGAGACACAGACTCTGAAACAGCCTCCAGGCTCTGAGCTGGCAGTCAGCACAGAGCCCGACGCGGGGCCCGAACCCACGAACCGCGAGATCATGACCCAAGTGAAAGTCGGACGCTTAACCGACTAAGCCACCCAGGCGCCCCTGAATTTTATTTCTTAACAGCATGTACTATTACTGTGACTTATCACTGTTGATGTTAATCTTGATTCGTTGGCTGAGGAAGTGTTTCTTAGGCTTCTCCACTGTAAAATCACTCTTTACCCGTGAGATAAAGCAAGCCATTATGAGTAGCCCACACTTTTAAGGAGGGTGGAGTATCTCCATAAATTTGGGATACTTCTGCATGGGACATTTGTCTATTTTCTCTATTCATTTATGTATTTACTTATATCAATATGGATATGTGGATATTTATTTTATAATTGGGGGTTATAATCCAATACCATTTTATTTATTTTGTTGCCCAAATTGTTTCAGTTTCAGCCACTGTGAGCGTTTTCAGTTGATTTCTATATTCCTTAGACATACCCCCATCATTATGGAGTTTGTTTTTTTCTTTAGTACTTTCTTATTTTATGGTATTGCAAAATGCTCAGGATAACCTGGTATATTTCCTGCCCCAGTGTCAGAATCAGCCATTTCTCCAAAGAGCCCTCATTCCTTTTTTTTTTTTTTAATTTTTAAAATTTTATTTTTTTAAGTAATCTCTAGGCTCACTGTGGGGCTCAAACTCATGACCCTCAGGTCAAGAGTCATATGTTCTTCCGACTAAGCCAGCCTGGCCCCCTGAACCTTGATTCCTTTGATTGGTGGCTTGACTTTTTATTATTGGCTTTTAAACATTTTGTATATTCAGAATTTGAGTCATTTGTTAGATAAATGTATTTCAAATATTTTTTTTTTATTTATTTCTAGGAGAGAGAGAGAGAGACAGTGTGAGCAGAGGAGGGTCAGAGAGAGAGGGAGTCACAGACTGAAACAGGCTCCAGGCTCTGAGCTGGCAGTCAGCGCAGAGCCCGACGCGGGGCTCGAACCCACGAACTGCGAGATCATGACCTAAGCGAAAGTCGGACGCTTAACCGACTAAGCCACCCAGGCGCCCCATAGATAAATGTATTTCAAAAAGCTGCTCCCAGTATGTTTTTCCTTTTCACTTTTTATAATTTTTTATGAGCATAAGTCTTTTTTAATGAAATCCAATTTACCTATATTTTTTCTTTTATGGTTAGCCTTTTTTATTCTCTAAGAGATCTCTCCTATACCAGGATTGTGAATATACTATACTATACTGTACTATATTTAATATACTATACTATATTTAATTCTAGGAGCTTTAGTTATTGAATTTACACTTTTAAACTAGGAATCCTCGCAAATTCATCCCCTGAACATCGTAGGCTGGGAATACTAAGCACTAGAGAATCTTTGTGTACCCAATGAACAGTATTGGTAGAAACAGAAACCTGCTCTACATTAAAAAAAATGTTTTTAAATTTTTATTTATTTTTAAGAGAGAGAGACAGAGTGTGAGCAGGGAAGAGCAGAGAGGCATACACGCACAGAATCCGAAGCAGGCTCCAGGCTCTGAGCCGTCAGCACAGACCCCGATGTGGGGCTCCAGTCCAAGAGCCGTGAGATCATGACCTGAGCTGAAGTCAGATGCTCAATCGACTGAGCCACCAGGCGCACCTCCGCATTTTTATTTATAAATATTGGCAATGTTTCTCTGTTCTGCTCTGGTACCTTCCTCCCTTGCCCTTATCTCCTGCCCGCAGACCCCCGGGCGAGAGAAGTAGTAGAAGCATTGGTATATGGAAACCGGTTGGCTTTCCTTAACTGGAATCAGGAAGCTTCAACTCTGCCAATATCCACCACCTCTCACACCTGCTAAACGAGGGACTAGAATCTAGAATGTGACTGTCAACCAGAAGTGTCTGTAAACACTCCTGGCTCCGTAACCTCATTTACTTACTTACCATCAGCAACAGCGGTGAGAAGGTTTGCCTCTCTTCTGCTCAGCCGACTCTCTTGAGTGCATCTCATTTGTGTCCTGAACCCAGCCTGTGAGGGAATCTGAGAAATACAGTTTTAATTTTTCAACCTCTTCAGCTAGGAGGATGGAATGAATTTTAAGCGAGCCAATCTACATGTAAAATTATTTTAAATCCCACCCACCCCCTCCATGCTAAGTGTGAAGCCTGCTTGGGACTGTCAGTCTTTCTCTCTCTCTCTCTCTCTCTTTCCCTTCCTTGTTCATGCTGTCCTCTAAGTAAAAAATAAATAAATAAATAAACATTTGAAATTAAATTGAATTAAAAGGCAAAACAGAAACCACACACCGAGATGGTGGAAATAATACTATGACAGGAATCCCCTAAATACAACACCAGTGATTGCGGATTATAATGGATCCAATTTTCTCAGATTCGATAAAAACCATAACTTCCAGATAGAGCAGTATATTAGAAAAGGGTTAAATATTAAGAGTATGAAAAATCTATACCAAGCTAATTGTAAACAAAAGGATAAAAGGGTGAAACATGAATATCAGACAAGGGAAAAAAGCAAAGAATGTTTTAAATTAGATGGAGGGGTAATATCCTAGCATCTACAAGTACCTGCAATTTACTCTAATTTCTTTTCCCTGAACCACCTTTCTGGGTGGACAGGTCAGAACACGTGATGAAGGGAGGAAGTCTTGGAGAAGTTTTCATTTTTCTTGCTTTTATAGACGTCTGTGTCAGGCAGAACGGTTTAAAAGCAAGATCCCATCCTTGGCCTTTTCCAGGGACTCAAAAGAGGCATAGAAGGAGAGAAGCTCAGTTATGGTCCAGACCTTCCGGAGTCCAGCCTCCTGAACCATCACTGGGTCCTGAACACCTATTTGGGGGTGGGGGGGTGGGGACAGGAACTGGTATTCATCTCAAAGTTGGGAAGAAAGGGTCCGGGAGGCACCAAGCAATGCGCGGGCAAAGAGAACGAGTCAGGTAGTGAAGGACTCAACTTTCCATGTCCACAACAGATACGGACCAAAGACCAGAAACGAGATGAATCTCTAATGTTTTTCTACAGAGATCTCTTATCAACTTGTCAAGAGCCCACTTCAGAATTCGACTTTTTCCTGTCCTGTATTTGGATTGGAATGCCGAAACTTTATAGCACGGTTTGACATTAAATCTCCTATGTGAGCCTTTGCTCTGGGTGTCTTTTTTGTTTTGTGGTGATCTTGTCCAGAGAGGGTACTGTGAGCATCTAGTTTACAGTTGCTTTTTCCAAGTTCTTCCGGTGACTCTGATTTGACATCGTACCGCACATCACTGGGGAGCATCGGTGTTTCAGCAGTGCGGTGCTGGCCTTCCCCTTGGGAGGCCTGGGTTCGATTCCCGGCCAGTGCAGTGTGGTCAGCAGTTTTACTTTGAACTATCTGTCTATTGCTCAGGTGAGTTAGGTCCCTTTGGAGTTCTGACCTTCAGGCAACATCTGCCGCACTAGGGGAGGAAAGTGGGTGATTTCCAGAGCAGAAGACATTGAGGAATGTGTGTGAACAGCGACTTTGGAAAAGGTACTTCCTTCACATGCAGGTGTGTCTGATGGGTCTCTGAGGCTTTTCCACATTTGAGTCTAAAGCCCATGTTACTTTTATTCTTTCTCCTGGTGTCCAAAGTCATCGGTCACAGATTCACATGCTGGATGTGGACAGACCATGGGGCCACGTCTCACTGTGGAGTGGGGGTCAAGAAGTGGGAGTCCCAAAATGAGAGAAGCTGAATACAGGGCTAGGCAGACACCTCAGGGGAGGGGAAGAAATTAGGGGCCCCAGGAAGATGAGGGGAATTGGGTAGAGATAGCCCTTGGTCTTTCGTGGTCTTGGTAAAATCAAGGATGAGTCCCCAAGTATACAGCAAGATGTACAATAAAATCATCTTCATTACTATTGTTTTATAGTCCATCAGGGGAAAATCTTCTATTTAGGGGATCACTTTTATGCTTATTAGTGCAGCACTAGGGGGAAGGTCATGACAATCGTCAGCTCTGGAGTTTTGGAGGAAGAGACTCTGGAAAAAGAGGACCCAGGGATGATCAGGTCTGTCTGCCCCTGTTTTCATCACCATTTTTCTCAATAAACCTTGTGTTGGTCCCAGATCTCATAGTGCACCTGCTGCATTGGCAGATTGAGTGAGTGCCTCTGATCATTTCTTTCTTGAAGGGATAAGAAAGGATTGAGCCAGTGCCGTGGCAGTGAGACGCAAGAGCAGAACTTACAGTGCCTTTCTCCGTCATGTGTCACTGCTACCTCTGAACGTCAGCCTTCCACACACGCCAGTTCAAAAAAGCTTTCAGAGGGGCGCCTGGGTGGCTTAGTCGGTTGAAGGTCCGACTTTCGCTTAGGTCATGATCTCGCGGTTCGTGGGTTCGAGCCCCGCGTCGGGCTCTGTGCTGACTGCCAGCTCAGAGCCTGGAGCCTGTTTCAGAGTCTGTGTCCCCCTCTCTCTCTGACCCTACCCTGCTCACGCTGTCTCTCTCTCTCTCCTAGAAATAAATAAAAATATTTAAAAAAAAAGAAGCTTTCAGAGGTTTATCTATACAATGGAATACTACATGGCAATGAGAACGAATGAAATCTGGCCATGTGTAGCAACATGGATGGACCTTGAGGGTGTTGTGCTGAGCGAAATAAGTCAGGCAGAAAAGGACAAATATCATATATTTGCACATATAGGAGGATTAGGAGGAACTTAATGGAGGACTGTGGGGGAGAAGAAGGGGGGAAATAGCGGGGGAGAGGGAGAGAGGCAAACCATGAGAGACTCTTGAATTCCGAGAACAAACTGAGGGCAGATGGGGTGGGGGAGGGGTAGGAGGGTGATGCGCATGGAGGAGGGCACTTGTGGTGATGAGCACTGGGTGTTAATATGGAAACCAACTTGACAATAAACTGTTTTTTAAAAAAAGCCTTCAGTCTCGATGGAGGTTTTTAAGCCTTTTATGATTCCTGTCAGTCGTATTTCTTGCTTGCTTCCTATCATTCCACCAGGGTTGATTTTTGAGGAACTGGTCAGCTGCCCGGACCAGTTCAACACCCTGGATCATTTGTCTGGTTTTGATATCGTTAGTGTGGGCAGGAAGTGAGGTTCTAACAGGACACCTGGCGGTCAGCAAGGAGGAAGTCACAGCCAGCTATCGGGAAGGTCAGAGGCCTGTGCTGGGGGCACTCCGCAAGCAGCCGGGTCAACCCAGACAAGCCCGAGATGGTGGGAGCCACCAGGACGCGGGACCCCTGACCAAATTAGGAAAAACAACAACAAGGAAATCCTGCTTCCTGCCCCAAGTAGTAAATATTCCATCCCCTAGTTAATAACTGTCAGTGAAAGACAGAAACCCAACCCCCAGGATGTGGCAGTTCACCGGGCCCCCTCAGTGGCTGTCGCTCCCCCTCTGTCACTAGCACTCTCTCCCTGGCCCTCTTGCTCTTGAGCTCAAGCCTGCCTGCTCTCTTAGCTCCAGAGTGTACTTTCTGCCTTAATAAACTTTCTTGCTTCTGTTACTCATCTGTCGTGCTACCTGTCTGTTCTCAAATTCCTTCTACCAGCAAGACCAAGAACCTTTTGCAACAACTTCAGGTCTGGCTGGATTGAGGCCCCAGGCCCTGGGGTCGCCCCAGTTCACCCGGCAATAGTTTGTTGAGAAAATAATAATAATACAGGCCCCAAATGGGACCACGTGGGTTAAGGCCCCAAGTCAGTAAGACAAGACTCACTACCTAAACTAACTGCAGTTTCAGCCTCCCAGAAATGTAACTTTAACCAGTCCCCATGCAATTTCCGGGTCAATACTCAGAACTTTACTGGTAGACTCCTCCCTCTGCCCCTGAGGGGGCAGCCTGGCCTAAACTGTGCCTTGCTTGGTAAGAAATTCCTTTCTTTTATTTTTCTGCCCTTTCCGCTTTTTTTTTTTTTAATGTTTTGTGATTTTTTTTTTTTTTTTTTTTTTTTGGTCCGCGAGCATGGGAGGGTCAGAGAGAGGAGATCTAAGCAGGCTCCAGGCTCTGAGCTAACCGTCAGCGCAGGGCCCAATGTGGACGCTTAACCGACTGAGCCACCCAGGCGCCCCACTGCCCTTTCCGCCTTTAAAAACTTTTCTTCTGTTTAACTTCCGTGGAGCACCCCTGTAAGTCCTAGACGGGCTGCTGCCTGATTCATGAATCATTTAATAAAGCCAATCAGATCTTCAAATTTCCTAGGTTGAATTTGGTATTTTTAACAGATTTGGTGCAGCATAGGGGATCCAAAGTAAACTTCCAACGGCATCTGGGGACAATGAGAAACACGTCTGCCGCCCTTTGAGCTCACTTTGAGCTCACCCTTTCCGAGGACTACTGTAAATCTCTCTTGGGTTGAGCTCCGCTTTTGTGTGTGTTTTCGAGCTATTGATCTCATTGGTTTCCCAGTCTAGGGGGAATGGGATAGTGTAGACGGATAGGAGGTTCTGAACAAAGTGGCAGTCCTCAGCCCTTTGTTCAGTCCCCAACTACACGTTGGAGTCCCCTCCCCATTTCCAGTTCACGGTCTCCATTTACTGGAGTCTACTGGTTTAGTCCACGCTGGAAATTGCTGGTGGCATGCAGGTCATTCTCTTTGTCAGTAGTATCTTATGGTTACTGCTGGTGCATTGAAGTGCCCATGTTTGTCTTGTTTTGTGTGAACAACGGCTTAGCCGATAGGATCCTTAAATTCCAAAGAGTCAAGCACGCCACCTTCTGGCAAACCTGCTTACTTCAGGTCTAAAAACTGGCGCCAGGAGCTGTGCCCATCTCCAGAAATGGCGAAATTTTACGAAAAACAACTTGGAATTACAATGGCCATGATGCGGGACGTTCCCAGTAGATAAGACAATTTAAGAAATGGACTCAAAAGGAAGGATTTTCAACTTAAACAGAATGGGATAACTGTTTGAGTTGGCAAGCAAAAGGTCCAGAAGCTTTCCAATTTGTTGAAAGATTCATTGCAAAAGGCTAATGGAAAATTAAGGATGTAAGAGGTACCTAAAACGAAAGACTGTAACGCGGGTGTGACTCGCGTTGCTTCCCCCTGTCCTTCAAGGATTCATTCTACTGGTCCTCTGTCAGATTGTTTTTCCACTCAGGAAAGACCACGCAACTGTACACAGAAGTCCTCCGAGTTAATGGCTTTACAGACACTCTTATACCCACCGTCAAAGGAGGGCCCCTGGGGGCCCCTCCCAGAGTTGATGAAACTGATAAACTGCTATATAATTCTTTAAACAGGCAAGAGGAAACTGGTAGCTGCTAGAGTCCGCAGGGGGCTCCTGGAGAAACTGGCAGAAGCCAGGGAAGAGTGAAAATTCTTGTGGGTTTTTTTTTTTAAGTCTATTTATTCTTTTGAGACAGTGTGAGCAGGGGAGGGACAGTGATGGAGAGAGAGAGAATCCCAAGCAGTTTCCACACTGTCAGCGCAGAGCCTGACCTGGGGCTCGAACTAACGACCTCATGACCTGAGCTGAAACCAAGAGTCAGACGCTCAACTAGCTGGGCCACCCAGGCACCCCAAGGTTGATGGTTTAATTAAGACAGACACATCTTTAGAGTTATCAGCATTAAACATAAAACTTTTACTCTACTGGAGTAAAATAAGCTCTAGCCAAATAAATTCATGTTGTGTCTACTTAAGTAGCTTTCCTTTTGGTAACTGAAAACCTCACAGTTTCACCAAGTTAGGTTAAATAATAAGTTAAATTCATCGACTATCTAGACCGTTTCCAAATAAGACAAAATATCAAAACATTAACTACCAAATGATAGGTTTATCTACTTTTGGCTTCTTACTCCGGAGAAACTAAAAGATACTTAAATGTGGTAGTGCCACATTAGAAAATGTTAAAAGGCAAGTGCGTCTAGAAATTATAAAATATGTTTATAAATATGTGAATCTCAGGAATGCTGGAGGTGCAGGCAGGCGGGGTCCGAGAACCCAGTGGAAGTTCCCAGAGGACCAGCAAGAGAGTCCTCAGTTTCACGAAGGATAGAAATTAAACAGGAGCCAAAGAAAGTGAAAATAAAGTTTATTGAACAGGGTGAGTGACAGACGGAGACCAAGTCTCTGGGAGACTCAGAAAGGAAAGGAGAGTGAGTCTTCTTGTTGCTTGGGGCTAGGGGTTTAGGTCGGAAAAGAGTCTAGGGTACGTGTTTCTTCAGGAATCCAAGGTCGGGTCCAAACAAAGGTGACTGTCCGGTGAAGGGTAGGAGTTAGTCCATAAATTACTGAAGGTGGGGATATAGACGCCAGCATCAGCCAAGGTTTGTTTGGAGCTAATGTGCTGGAATGTTTTGGGATCTGGCTCTTAGGTGCTAACATGCCTTTAGGGCCTAGGACAAAACTCAGAGGATCATTAACCTTCTGACTTCGTCCTTGAACTGGGAACATAGCTTCTTTGGCTTATTCAGAGGCAAAATATGGGACATGAGTAAGTGGGCCCCAAGCAGAAAAACAGCAGAGAAGCAGAACCTTTCTAGTATTTTCTTAAATGTTCTTATTTTGTTTTTGGGAGAGAGAGACAGAGACAGAGTGTGAGCAGGGAAGGGGAAGAGAGAGAGAGACACAGAACTGGAAGCAGGCTCCAGGTGATCAGCACAAAGCCAGGCACGGGGGCTCGAACTCACAATCTGTGAGATCGTGACTTGAGCCAAAGCTGGAAGCTTAACCTTAACGGACTGAGCCACCCAGGGAGATGGGGTTTTTTCTAAAACTGAGTCCCTTGGATCTCTCACTTCCCTGTGTAATAGACAGTTCCCGATTGCTTACTGCTTAATTATCACTAGAAACTAAGGTTTCTGAGCGCTAAAAATTCTAATAAAAGTCCTTAAGACTACTGGAAATAATAAGAGATATGCCTCCATATGCAAGGAAAACAAGATGTGTGTTTTTGGTGAGAAAAAGTATGAGGAATGGAAACACATTTTTGTTGAGAGAAAAGAAAGTAATTTTGTCTTAAATTGAGACTGATAACTTAAAGAGGGAAAACTTAAGACAAAATCTGAATGTATTTTTTTTTAAGTAAACTCTACCCCATCGGGGGCCTTGGGCTCACATTCCCAGGATCAAGAGTTGCATGCCCCACTGACTGAGCCAGCCAGGTGCCCTGAAAATCTGAGTGTAAAAAGAAAGTTGTAAAAGGTTTGTAGAAAAGAAATCTTTGGAAAGAAAATTCTTTAAGTTTATTTATTTATTTTGAGAGAGAAAGTAAGCAAGCATGAGCCGGGGAGGGGCAGAGAGCGAGGGAGAAAGAGAATCCCAAGCAGGCTGCACGCTGACAGCCCAGAGCCCGATGCAGGGCTCGAACTCACGAACCCTGAGATCATGACCTGAGCGTAAATCAAGAGTCAGATGCCTAACCCACTGAGCCATCCCGTGCCCCTGGAAACACACTTTGTAACAGTTTTGTTTTTGTTTTTTTTTTTACTTACTGTGGGGGCATCAGCCCGCCTGGGAAACGTAACATACCATGACAAGCATATATTGATAACGTGTACTTTGTGGCAACTGAATGAAGTCCAGCTGCAGGTGTTCAAAGGGTCCAGAGGGAGGTTTGAGGCCTTTAGAACAAAAATCGTTTTTTCCAGGATTACAGGCCTAACAGGTCAGACCTTGCTGGTAGAGTATTTTTGCAATCTTATAGAAATGTCCCCACCGTTGTTTATTTATAATTTGAGTCAACCTAAATGTACTATGGTAGGTGAAGGAATACAAAAACCGAAAAACAGGATTTGCCAGGGACCCCGGAAAAACAAATCGGCCATCTTGGTTTTCCACTGGCCCCAGATCTTCTTGTAATTTACAGCCATCGTTCACTCACCTTAATTTTTCCGATTCAGGAGTAGATTGCCTACCATGTTATGGCAAAATTCTGGCAACATGGGACCATTCTTTGCAGAAGCAGAATGGAATTTAACCACTTGTGTCATAATCTTTATCGAGTCTGTAAGTGTGTTTTCCACTTACAGTATACCTTCCACAATCTCCACATCACTGGAAAAATACAAGCCTTACCAAAAACCTTGCCGACTTCTCGGAATTCTATCAGTGTATAACCTTATGTTATCCATAACCCTTGTCATCGTGGGCGAATATTATTGGCTTCTATAACTCTGTAGTGTCTTGGACGCATCTATCACCAATAGGTTAAAGAAGACTTCCCAGATCCCAATTCAAAAGATTCTGTGGGTCACAGTCTGACCTGATGACTGGGTATTCTGGAAATGTCATCAGAGGAAGACAGCCCTTGAGCCTCCTTCGGAGGGACCTAACCAAGCGCTCCTGACCACAAACACTGCTGTAAAACTAGAAAGCGCTGAGCCTTGGGCACACACCACACAGCTAAAACAGCTTCCACCTGATACCTGTGCAGATGCTGGCGACATTCGATTCGAACTGATGAAAAGAAGTAGCTGACATCAAGGTAGACTGCTTCCGCCCAAGACGACGGATCAAGATTTCATACTTGAACTAAACATGAAACTGTTTCTCCTCTCCTTTCCTTTCCTATAGCATTGGCCTGGAAAGCTAACACCTTCATCTTTACCCCCCAGACCATTGCTAAGGAGGGTAAGCTCTGGAATTTAGAACAACCTTTTATGTAAGGCTAGGGAAAAAAATCTAATTCTGCCCCTAGCTTTTCACAAGCAAAATGAGACATCTCATTGGTCGAATCCCAGTTTACATTATGAGTTAGAGAGGACCTACCAAGAGGCTTTCAGGAGTCAGGATTCACTTGTAGTGGCGGATGCCTGCTCCCTGACAAGGGATAAAAAATAAATGAGGCTGTGATCATGAACTTCTTAATTCTTAAAGTTATTGCAGAATCTGCTGCTAAAGCAATAGTTGCCCAGTAAAGATCCTTAGACTCTGCCTGAAGTTGTTCTTTTTTTTTAATTTTTAAAAATATTTATTTTTGAGAGAGAGAGAGAGAATGAGAGAGAGAGAGGCTGAATCCGAAGCAGGCTCCATGCTCTGAGCTGTCAGCACAGAGCCCGACGCAGGGCTGGAACTACCCACCAACCGTGAGACTGTGACCTGAGCTGAAGTCAGACCGCTAACCGACTGAGCCACCCAGGTGCCCCCAAAGTTGTAGTTGACAATAAAATAGCTCTTGATCATTTTTTAGCTGAGTAAAGAGGAGTCTGTGCTGTGGCCAGCACCACCTGCTATGCCTGGATTAGCACCTCTGGGGAAGTTAAAACTCAAGATATTTATTCTTCTACACCCTCCCTCTCCCCCTCTTCTTAGTAGAGGTCCTGTGAGCACACAGCAAGAGGAGGACTGCCTATAAGCCATGGCAAGAAGCCTCAGAATGAAGCTGCAGGGGAGGTTAAACTCTTCCCTCTTAACATCTCAGGCTGGGCCTGAGAATTAAGTTGACATAAAACAGATTAGCAGGAGAAAAACAGAAGTCTTTCCCATGTACCTGGGAGCTTTCAGGGAAGAATAAGACCCCAAAAGTGCTTAGGCCCAAGTGCTTATGTACTCGGCGCAGCAAAGAGGAGTACTTATGAAAAGTAACTGAAATATATGAGGAGGCAAAAGACAGATTAGGGTTGTTTTAACACGGTTTATTTGGTATGATTTCTCTCAGCCTCAACTTCCTAAATCTGGTGCCAAGAATGTTTCTCTCCTCCTGGCTTAGGAAGGCATCGTCCCCCACATGCCAGTTTTATCTCCTGCTTTTAGGAAGAAGGGAGGTCAGAGCACTCTTCTTGCATCTGCTGTTTTTCAAACATGCCCTTAGTTCAAAATAATCCTCACGCCAAAGTGGCATGTTTGGGGATAGCATATTTGGCTAGATTCAAAACCTACCTTGGCGTCACCTGGATCTTGGACTTCCCAACCTCCAGAAAGGTGAGAAATAAATTGCTGTTGTTTAAGGCACCCAGTCTGTGGTATTCTGTTATAGCAGCCTGAGCTTACTAATATCCACATCCACAATGCCAGGACTCGGTAATTGACAATTTCCCTCATTTTTGTTCCTGCTTCCAACTTAGAACCAACCAGAGAAAGCCAGATGTGCACCCCAACGAATCCCACAGGATATCTCTAAATTCTAGTTAGCCAGTGTGAAAATTAGTAATAGGAAACCGCACTGAAATGGAGTTGGGAGGCCAGAAGGGGGAGCTATATCGCTCCACGTGAAGTACAGGAAGCATTGCCAATTGTAGACCCCAGCAGAAGAATTCTCAACAGGAAAGAATCCTCAATGACAGGCCCGGGATAGGAAAAAGAATGTCTATTGCATCTCCTACAAGAAATTGACTACCCCACCGACACAGCCAATGAGAAACCGGCATCACCCTGACCTCTTGCTTTTCTCTGATGGGCTTCAGTTCAAAACAGCCTCTCTCAACTGCCTCCTTCCTCTCCATTAAGTGATAGTCCCCTCCTTGGTTTATTCAGCTTGCCTGTGGTTTTGCCATAGCATGAATGTCCTGAATTGAAGGTCTCTGCCTTTCCCAAATAAGCCCACTTTTTTCTGGGAACATAGCTTTTATTTTTAAGGTTAACACCTGCCTACAGCTTACCCATGCCAATGGCCTCTCATCAGGGCACACCTGAAGCCTCCCCCATTTTTCTACTGCAAGGTTCTCACACTCCTCTGCCTTCCTTTCATTTCAAAAAAACAAGATCTGAATAAATAGCCTTCCCTTTTCTTGCGTGGTCTGCTTATTAACAGGAGCGCCCTTGGAGGGCTGGCAAGGACTCCTTCCTTGACTACCTTCAGTCAGGCTCCTCGGAGCCCTCCTCCATTAGTCCCAGCCCTCAGCCTACCAAGCCCAGTTCCAGCAAAAATCTCCCCGTCCTTAATACCTAAACAAGTTCCTTGTAGCAATTTTCCAATCAGTGACTCCCTCCCTCTTTCCTTTGGATATAAATCCACAGTTCTCCTCGCCGAATTTGGGGGTTGCCCTCGGTTTTATATTAGAGTCTCTTTCTCCTACTGCGGTAGCTGAAGCAAAGCCCCCCTAGCATTGTTAACAAGTGTCCACGCAGTCCCTTACAGGCTGATGCCAGGTCTTTCCACTCAGACCGTTTTAGCAAGTCCAAGCTCTTTCTGCTCCCTGTGTGACAGGCCAGTAAATTGACAGGCAAGACGTTGGGACAAGGAAAGCGACTTTATTCAGAAATCCAGCATCCAAAGGAAATGGTGGACTGTTATCCCAAAGAACCATCTCCTCTTGGCATGAAATTCCAGTTTCTTTTATGTTAGCAAAAGGGGGATGTGGGTGCAGGGGACCAGCCTCTGCAGGCCAGGGTTGGCCCGGAGAGTGATGGTTGGCGTCGGCGAAAGAAGACACGGAGCCAGCCTCTTCAGGTGGACTGCTCAAATTTATTTTTCAGTCTAGGGTTTTTATATAGCAAATTTAAACAATCATGATTAAACAATTTACATTTTTTGAGTACAGTCATAGGACTCAACATTTCTAAGTTTTCTTGGCAACAGTGATTTCACGGTACATAATTTCCACTTCAACCAATAAAATTTAACCATGTAGTCATAACAAGTTTTACATATTCTTTACTACGTATGACAGGGTATCTAAGGATAAGTGAAGTATATTGCCAGAATACATGAGATCACAGTGCCCTTTAATTGTTTACATTCAGTGGGCATGCAAAAATAGGATATGCTTGTTCCCGCGGTTGTAGGTAACAGACTCTCACAACCTCTTACTAAGAAAGAACAATGTCAACATTTCTCATAGATAACGTATGGAAATGTTTTACGTGGATCAACTAGAATTTGGTCTCTGCATTTACCAATCTCATTCTTTGACCAGAACAATCCATAAGTTGACTTACAGGCTTGAGGTCAGCAGGCAAATATTTCTCTAACACTTTTTCAAGAAAGCCCTCCAAAACTAGTAAGTCTTGTTTTTGTCTCTGCTTATGGCACAATATGTATTCTTACTGGCAATTAGACTCATACAAGGAAAATTAATTCTAGGTCTCTTATAGACCCTATGTTTACTGGACTGTCTCCAATTTTGCTAATTGCTTTAATATTTATTAGATAACATCTGATTGAGGGGGCGGACATGATATTTAGGTACATTCCATTTGGAGGAAGGAGGGAACTTTGGGCGATTCTGGTTTCATATTAACCCTAGAATAGACTAACACAGAAGTGAGAGTAAAAGGTACAGACAAAGTAGAGAAGAAGAATTCTTCCGGGGGTTCTTCTGACTGCATTGCAGTCTCTTCCATCCCATCTTGCCATCAGGGATGACCTGTGCAGTTTTGGTCTCTAGCATGTGGGAGGGGACTAGAGGCAACAAGTGGCTGACATCTGTAGACATCTGAGAAAGGTCACGTAAGTTTTTTGTCCTTGGTCAGTTGCTCTTTGTGTACAGCAATCTGGTCATGTCAGTCCTGTAAATCTTGAACATGACATAGTCAGTTATCTCCTCAGGTGAGGTAGATTTCAGGTAAAGAGCAGTTTTGCAAATCTTAGCTGTTCCATGCTTAGTGTAGAGCTAAGCGAGCAGATAGTCCTAAGCTAGAAGTAGCAGCAGCAAGGCAAATAGAAACAATATGGAGTCAGACATGGTGTTTCTGTTACAAGGCTGGTCAGATTCTCCAGAAAGTATTTCCTCACTCCCACCTGGACAGTGCGCCTGGCTGCCAGGAGTCGGGGAATGGGGCCTGGATCAAACATTTACATTCAGTTGCTACACTGTCGCCTGATCTCTCTCGCCATGTCCTTCACTGGCCTGAATGGCCACAGAACTCGTTTCCAGAGGAGAACTTTCCAGTAAATGTTAGGTGATTTGAGCAACAGAATAGAATCTACTTTTAATGTTCAAATAGCTTGGAGTTGGGTTTCCCAGCCTGTAACCCCAATAGGGCAAAAAACAGAAGGGCTGGTTTGCAGTCACCTGACTATCGTCTCTAGTTTCATAAATTCACTTTCTTTCGATACTGGATAGCTTCAAATTTTTATTGAAATGCATCACAGAGATAACTAACTGGACTTGAAAGGAACCCGTTTCCCTCGTAATCCTAAATGTTCTGCTCTACACATTGAAAGACATTTTTTAAAAATGTTTATTTTGAGAGAGAGAGAGAGAGGAGAGAACACACGCGCACATGCGCACATGTGCGCTTGTGAGCAGGGGAGGAGCAGAGAGAGGGAGAGAGAGAGAATCCCAACCGGGAAATCATGACCAAGAATCAGTCCTTTAACGGACTGAGCCACCCAGGCACCCTGAAAGGCATTAAAGAAAGGTGCACACGCGTCAGCAGCCTGCTCGACAACTTCCCCGCAAGCCAAAGGTTCAGAACCCACATCCTCTGCCCACGCGGGTGGGGTTAGGAGGAAAACCGGGAGGAGAGGGCAAGGGCGGGGCACAGACTGGAGGGAAGGAACGCTCCCGTGACGTCACTAGCAGGGGCGAGTCCTATGTAAATATAGGGCGCAGGGGCTGCTGGTTCAGCAACTATCGCTTAAATACCGTTATGATCTCGCAGACTGTGGGAATTATCCCAGGATCGTTGGTTGAAACTGCGTGTCCTGCATGTGTGAAGGTCCTAGGAGGCTCGAGGGTGTGTGTGCATGAAAGTGACCGTGTGTGCAGAGTGTGAGGCGTGAGAGGGTGTAGTGGCGCGGCGGGCGAGCAACTCATACTTACCTGGCAGGGGAGATACCATGATCACGAAGGTGGTTTTCCCAGGGCGAGGCTTATCCATTGCACTCCGGATGTGCTGACCCCTGCGATTTCCCCAAATGTGGGAAACTCGACTGCATAATTTGTGGTAGTGGGGGACTGCGTTCGCGCTTTCCCCTGGTGTTTGTGGTGAAAAGAATAGACTGCTCTTTGTTATTGTTGCCAGGGTCTATTGTCTTATGCTTTTGGTGTTTTCGCAAGTGACAGACTTTGTGTTTTTGGTCTATGAAAGCCTGCAAGCCTTTGGTGAAAACGGTTGGTGTTACACAGTCTTTCTATCGGTTAACAGAGTTAAATTAAGTCTTGAATTTGCGGGTTGTGATATGTAGGAAGTCATGTGCACCCTTCTGAGTTTTTGGTGTTAAGTTGTTTATAACGGGTCAAGATTTATCTTTGTATGTAACATGCTTCCGTCTGCGGGGTAACAGCTCCAGATTTTGAACACCTCCATGCATGGAAGTCAGAATCACTGCAGGGAACCGGGGGGAGCCCCACCGGCCTCGATGGATAAGAGTCACAGTGAGGAAATGGTGGCATTTGCACAGCTCCTGCTGTGAGAAGCGACACTAGCATCTCCTTCTACTACTGGCTCATGTTGGAGATGAGCCTGCTGGTATTGACCAGGCCTCACAATATTCCAAATCAGAGCAATATTCACCACACAGATTCCTCAAAAGGAAAAGCATATTCTTGCCTTTTCAAAAGAGATTTTAGATGAAAGCACTGTGGAGGATTGTCAAAAGGCTCTTCCTATAGGCTTTATAGATCTAAGACTTAGATAATAAAGGGGGTTAAGAACACAAGAGTTCCAATTGAGCCTGGCAGTGAGACAGAGTCTAATTTAGAGTTAAGGATTGATATCCACTCCCACCCAATTGTTTCTGCTTGGAGCACCGACCCCCAAGGCATCTTTGTCAGTATTCACGAGTGACTTATTCTGGCCTTGAATATGCTGATTGCACCCTGTGAAGGAACCTATTGTAGGAACTACTTCTTTTGTGATTATGGGAGCAAACATTGTGTTTCCTGAAAGACCTGTTTTTCTTAATACGTCTCCTTAAACAATCTCTTGACCCATGCTCACAAAGAACTAACTTCACCGTTTTTATGCTAAAAACATTGTCTTGTATGCTTCCCCATAGGATAAGCATCTAAATCACCTACCTCAATCACTATTGAAAGGTTACGCATGAGTCTTCTACAAATCTATGTTCTAGGAAATTCTTACATATCAAAGAAATTTGTCCTCAGAAATCATTGTCTAAGGCAAATACCACTTCTGTGCCATCCCCCAAACACTAATTATAAAATAAAGTTGAGCCCCAGTCAGAGCAGAGATGCCTGCCTGGTGACCAGAAAGATTCTCCTCTCTCTCTCTCTCTCTCTCTCTCTCTCCCCCTCCGACACTGTCCATCCTTCAGGGACCCCTGGACCGGACAGAGATGGCCTCCGGCAAACCACAGTCAGACCCGAATATTGGCCAAATGCCTCATGATCCTCTCAAGAACATATATTAGAGAGTGAACAGTGACTAGTGTCTGATCTTGTGAGAGGCAATAATTAGACTGTCTTTGTCTCCTACCCTTTAAATATCTAATCTTGCCTCCGACTTCATTTTTTAAGTGTTAGCTGCCTTGCTTGATGTCTTACTTTTACACCTTATAAGCCATTACTAGCCAATTCCAAAGATACTGCCCACTCACCCTCTGCACTCCGAAGCAGCTTCTTCATACTTCTGGCTTTGGTTTTCCTTTCCTTTTACTTCTACTCTCAGGCTCTCTCTTGAAGCCTTTATAGACAGAAAAATACCAGCTCTCTCTCAACCTGTAATTTGCACCTGACACACTTCAGTAGTGTGGCAAAGTAGGAAGCTTCCTTAAAATGGCAGCAAGAATTGTAAATAACATTTTTTAATGTCAGAAGTATTTTAGATTTTCCCTATCTCAAAATGCAGTTACAATATATTGAACCACAATGTATTAGAAAACCAACCAGGTCCAGTGTTTACATTTGTGAACATTTTGCCAATTTCTTTCCCAGGATGTCTTCTTAACTTGCTCACTTCTGATCCACAAATGTCCTGGCAAATAGAACCTACTTGACCAAACAAAGGCAGGGCCATGGAGGGAAGAACCCTCAAGCCCCCCTGTTGGTTTCCTGGGGAGCATTTTCAGAAGCTACTGAGACCACTCCAGAGACTAGGAGCAGGAGTTGACTTAAACGCTGGGGGTGGAGCTGGGGAAAGGGTTGTATCCAAACAAGGGCGGGTCCAAAGAAAACTAAAGAGCAGATTTGAATGCCTGTTGAGTATTGAGGACACTGAAAGTGGAAGTCGTAGGTCCTACAGACTGACCTAGTTTGATGACGAAGAGCCAGTGAATTTCTCTCCAGCAGGGGGATCAACAAATACAAAATACTTGAACCAAGACCGAAATCAACTGTCAGTGCCTTGGGTTTCTAGAGCGTTTAATGGATTTCCCCTGTCTCCGTTGTCAGCACTGTTGTCAGCTCCCTGATGGAGGGGTTTCTGACCAAACCCGAAGTGGTCAATACTGTGCTTGGGTGTTGGTTTCCAAGTCTATCAAGCACTGAGGGTATTACAAAGATGTTGGGTTCAGTCTGTGGTTAGGAGCACGACCTCCGGGAAGCGTCCCTTCCAGTCCTGACGCCACCACTTGCCTTTTGTTTGACCTTAAGCCAGATCCTTCCGTTGCTAGGCCAGTTTTGCAAGAATCATATGAAAATAATAAGATTAAGTAACTCATAGAGAAATTATTGTATAGGTTGAGATCACCTAATAATACACCTAGCGTAGTGTAAATAAGTCCTAATAGGAAACTTCCCAAGATAAGCTTTTTAACCCTTAATTATGAAGTGTAGTGTGTAGACTTCTGTCTCGGACTTTTGTAACATCCGGATGAATGATTCTTGTATTTGTGAGTGTAACGTCCATTCGCAAAATAAATTAGTATTAAAAATTTAAAATTTTTATTAAAAATTTAAAATTTTAAGTGAAATTTATAAAACACGAGCCCACCAAAGGGACTTGTTTACAGCAGCTTTGTTTATAACAGTCTCCAAACTAGAAACATATGCAATGTCCATCAGGAGATAACTGGATAGGGGGATGCCTGGGTGGCTCAGTCGAGTAAATGTCTGACTTTGGCTCAGGTCATGACCTCGAGGTTTGTGAGTTCAAGCCCTGCATCAGGCTATGACAGCTCAGAGCCCAGAGCCTGCTTCAGATCCTGTGCCTCCCTTTCTGTCTCTGCTCCTCCCCTGCTTGCACTTGGTCTCTCTCTTTCTCTCTCTCAAAAATGAATAAATGTTAAAAGGTTTTTTTTTTTGAAAAAAAAAAAAGGATATAATTGTGATATATTCATTCAAAAGAATACCACTCTTCAACAGAATGGAACAGATGCCTGATTCGTGGCAACAATAAAGATGAACCTCAGAAACATCATGCTGAGTGATCTTTATCAGAGTATGTACTACGTGGTTCCATGTATAGTGACAAAACTAGATCATTGATGACTTGGGACGGGGGCTGGTGTGGGGATTGGCTGCAAACGGGCACAAGAAGACATTTTGGAGCAATAGAAATGTTCTTCGTTCTTCAACAGGGTAATGGTTACATGGGTGCCTCCAACTTGTCAAATATCACACTTGAAATGGAAGCATTGTGTTATTTACAAATTGCACCTTAAGAAATTTGATTTTAAAAAGACATCATTCCAATTTTAGTGTCTGATTTTTAATTATTATTAGCCTTGGAAAGTTCTTTTAGGAAAGTATCTCTCTGCATGCTTGGGTGGCTCAGTCGGTTAAACATCTGACTTTGCCTCAGGTCATGATCTCACTGTTCGAGGGTTCAAGCCCAGCGTTGGGCTCTGTGCCAGACAGCTTGAAGCTTGGAGCCTGCTTTGGATTCTGTGTCTCCTTCTCTCTCTGCCCCTCCCCTGCTCATACTCTGTCTCTCTTAAATAATGTAAAGCCACAAGTCTAAACGTCTAAACCAAACTGACTCCATGACAGGCTTTAAGTTTCCCCTCTGAATTCGAAGGCCTGAGTTTCAGCTTTCCCAAAACGATCAGGCAGTTACACATTGCCCAAGGCAGGAGAAACCACCCTTGCAACACCCAATCAGGAAAGGCCAGAGACCACCCTCCACATTACTAAGGGAGAGGCCTGGAGATAGAAACTATAGATAGGACCCTGTTACCTAATGTTAAAGTTAACCTGTTAGTCGCCGAACAAGACCCTAGGCTGGCCCTGTGATTGGTTGAATTTAAAGGTACTCTAAATGTTGTAATTGGATCCCGCCAAAAGTAACAAATACTCTGGACAATGTGTATGGTCAAACCCGCTGTCAATGATGTTGAATTATTATGATTGGATCACTGTTCCCATGTCACAACTTCTGTAACTCCCCTGTCTCAAACCCCATAAAAACCCTACTCTGCCCTTGTTCGAGGCTCTCAGCACGGACCCATATGCTGGTGAAGTCTGTGAGCCCGAGCTTAAGCCCGTAATAAAGCCCTTTGCCTTTGCATGCGTGACTTGGTCTCCCTGGTGGTCTCTGGTCGGTGAGGATACTGCCATCTGGGTATAACAATAAGAGACTAAAAAAAAAAGTATCTCTCATGTGATGAATGCTTTGATTGGATGTCCAACAATTCCTTCACATTTGTTTTGTATCTTCAGTTAAACTCATGCCCTATTAAACTGAATACTTTCAAGTAAAAGTAGGCTCTGTAAGAGCTCAATTTTATAAAAAGCATATTTGTAAATATATCCTCACTACAGATATGTCAAATATGACTCCATTAATAATTACCCAATGTATACAAAGTCATTTTTGATTTTAAGAGGTTTCAAATTTTTACATATATGTATTTTCTACATCATTCGAATTTTACTATAATAAGCATGCATAGCTTCTGCAAAAAAAAAAGTTAGAACACCTTAGAAAATAGCTTTGGAGAAAAATATGTAAAGATGTTATAAGTAGTTAATTCCAGGTGGTGGGATAAGAATGAATGCTTATCTTCTTTCTGTTCGCTTGTTTCATTCTTTTCAGTAGGCCCCCATGCCCAAGGTGGGGCTTGATCTCATGACCCTGAGACCCAGAGTTGCCGGCTCTATCGACTAAACCAGCCAGGCACCCCTATTTTTCATATTTTTAAATGAAAAAAAAAAAGTCCCAGAAGTGAAAGAACAGAATAGATATGAAAGAGGTATGGGGTAGGTGAGAGGAAAACATAAAGGGGAGGGAAAAGCTGGTTCTGGCCGGAGGTGTGCTTAAGTTGGAGAGTTTGGGGAGCAGCTGTTGGGATAAGAAGGTTTGGGGGACGCAGGCGGATCACAAGGATGGATGTCTAGGGTAGTTTCATGCCTGTTGCGTGATTCCTCCTAGGTGTTTTTTCCAAAGAAATTATATAGGCTTAAATTTCTTGTGCAGCATTTTTACCATTTTTTAAAAAGTAGGAGTATAAACCCTCCTAGGGCGAGTGAAGAAAAATGTTCCCTGATCAGCCATAATCTGCCGGGCTGGGAGGCTCTGAGAGTTTATCAGCCCATCTGATCAGCTCAATAAACTGAGAATAGGAATTCAATTCTTTGCTTCAAAAATACCCCGAGATACTTCCAGTTTAGGTCTCTGAGCCATCGATCTCAAAATCAAAGCACTCCCCTGTATCACAAACTGACTCAGAGACAAAGCGTGGGACGCGCCGCGGGACGTGCGTCGCGGTGCAGGATCGAGTGGCCGGCGCCGGAGGCTTTGACCCCGCGGCCCGAGGGCGAGCCCGACGCGGGGCGGCGCTGGCCGGGTCCCTCCCGCTGTGGCTGCAGTGGCCGTGCAGCGCGCCGCCGCCCTGGGCACGGGGCTCCTGGGTCCCTGAGTGCCGAGGAGGCGGGGGTCGCGGCTGCGAGGCGCGCGGGGCGGCGGGAGCGGGAGGGGCGCGATCGGAGAGCAGGATCCCCGGGTCGGAAACTGCGTCCCACTGGAAGAGCAAAAAAGTCACCATATCCCACTTAAAGGGAAAGGTCCCACCGAGATTTGAACTCGGATCGCTGGATTCAGAGTCCAGAGTGCTCACCATTACACCATGGAACCCCTCCGGGGCAGATGCCCTATCCCTCGCCAGAGGTGTGTAAGTACTGATTGAGCATCCACACCCCCCACCGGTCCCAGGGTGTTTCTTCTACTGACCCAAGACCAGACGACAGTTGACCTGTGAGGGTGGTCAGCCCTCTTGCTGTCTCTCTGCCTCCCTCCTTTGACTGACTTCTGTCGTGTCACTCGCACCTCAGAAAGTAAGGTAAATCCACCATGGGTCCAGGGTGAGGGAAGAGCTCGTAACCCACACATTCGCATGTTTCCCATGGCCCAGAGGGGGCAGGCGATTGTCAGAGCAAGACTTGGGGCTTCCCGGGTCCTTGACCACTTGGCACCCCTCATACACCACGACTCTGCCATGTCGTCTATAAAGACATATCAACAGCCGAGCGGGCTTGGGAGGCAGGGGGGTTTCCTTTTAACTTTTCATACACGTCTCGGTTTTGTTGTTGCTGAAAGTTTGTCTTGTATTTCTATATTTGTTAGATCTACAACGTGAAGTAATCAAGCATGTTTCACACTGGCATAAAACGCTCAAAATCAAACCAAACTCACCTGCGGTGACTCAAAATCAACCACATACCATTAAGGACACAAGGTGGGGCTCAGACTCCTATACAGTCACAGACTGTTCTCTGAGAGTTTGGCCGAGTCAGTTCTGTTCCAGTTTCTCAATAGATCGTGACCTAAAAACTACAAGCTTTAAAAAAAAAAAAAAAAAGAACATGAATCGAGGTGTCCGTGAGCACTCATGGCTGGGCCACAGGGACGGTGTACCTCCCGTACTTATGTACACAAAATACACCACACTAAATGTTTCCGTGTGTAATAGAGATAAATCCACATTGCATCTCAAAGTAACAATGAAAACGGGACATTTCATTTCCCCTTTACCTCTTTTACTTTATCCCAAAGCCATTTCTTCCCTTACCCAAAACACAGAACAGAAAAAAATTGACATTGAAAGGAAAAAGTGTCTGGCTAAACCACAGGGTCCGAAAGACGCCCAGCCCTCTGGAAGAGGGTATTTTGCTCCTAGAGACTGGATGAGGGTTGAATTGAGGAAGGAGGCAAAGGAGCTACTCCTGTTAGGAAGAGGAAGATTTTCCCCTCCAAGTTTGAGAAGATGGAACTTCCTTCTGAAAACGGAAAGGTTGGGCTGTAACTAACAACACAAAGCATTCCTCCGGGAGAACTTGAAAAAGGAGTCAAGGTTTATGACTGCCAGAAGCGGAAATAGACTCTGGCTGATTTCAGAAGGAAAGAAATCTGTTGAAAGGATGTGGGGAGTTCACAGAAGGGCCAGGAAACCTGGGGACCCAGGCTCTGATGGGGACAAGGAGAGAAACAGATGAGGTTGGAAACTTAGAGGGTGGAGAGACTGTCCTTGTGGGGTCTGAGAGCCCAAGGTGAGAGGCAGGATGGGGGGGGGGCTGGGGGAGAGCCAGGGATCAGAACTGCTGGAGAATGAGTCCCCCTCCTCCTCCACCGGCTCCTCCTGCCTCTTCTGTCCACCTCTCTGTCCCCTCACCCCCTTGCCCAGCCTGTGCCGCCCCTTTATCAGAGCTGACCTTGACCTGGAACCAGGGGTTGGTGGGGTTTACTTGCCCCAGCATCGATGGTAGGAGGCTTTTGTTTCAAAGGAGCGAAGTGACCGGGGATTGTGCCAGTGGTAGTCGCTCACGATCTGCACGCCTGCAGCAGAGGTCTCTTGCCCCACTTTTTTTGTTGTTGTTGTTGGTAGAGGGGAGAGAGGAACCCTTGGTGGAGGCCTGAGGAAAACATCTGAAAAGGGGGCAAAACCCTGCTTACTGTCAGAGCCTCTGAGATCGCAAACCGTCATGATAGCCCACACTTGGCCTTTAAGACACGGTTAAAATTTCAGTGCCTTCCTCCTTCACAACGTGTGTGGCTGCCGCCTGTCCTTCTCGGCATCTCCTGGAGAGGACATGGTCCGTGGGAATGTCCCTCCTTGGAGAGGTTACCATGCTTTGGACTTCATTTTGCCCCGTGACCTTGCAACTTCCGCTCTCGGGCAGATTTTGTAGATCATCCAGCTTTTTCTTGTTGTCCGAGTGGGAACAACTGCCTCTTCCAACTTTCTGTACCTTAAGCCCATGTGGACTCACACTTTCGTTCTGTGAAATCTTTATCTTTTCATCTGCCTCTGGACTCATTGGCTCTCACTGCAACCACATAAATTCCTTTAACTGGTGACAGCTTCAAACGAGGCCATTAGATGGGGATAACGAGCACCTTGAAGAACCCCCCCCCCCCCCCCCGCAAGTGAACACAGGCCCGTATATTTAGTGCTGAGCGGAAACCTTCCTACAGGCCAGCTGAAACTTACAATTATGAACGGCAGCTGTAGTTGGGTTTCTGTAACGGATTCTCCTCAGTTACCATACTCGTCTCCCCATGAGTCCCTAGGTGCAGGCCGCAGGCCGTGAGAGAGAAGGGAGTGTGGCCGAAGTGGGGACCGCGGACGTGTGTGGCGCTTCTTCATGTGGCTTCCTTGCACATTCAGGGCCTGCTTGGTCCCAGTTTCATATATACCACTTCCGTTCCATGACTGAATGAGCTGATCTCACTATACTTGTTAGTGTGACCAAAATGTTCAAAGGTATCGTGTACAGGGTCTCCTGAGTCCCTGCCTTTTCTAAGTGCTTGAGTAGGAGTTTCCAGCCATAGTCTGCCTGTCCCTCTTGCCATATCGTGTCACGGACGATGTTTCAGTTGTTTCTGTTTTTAAAATGTTGGTGACTGCTCTGTAGTTTGCAATATACATTTACAACTAATCTCAGTCAATTTTCAAATAACACTAACGTGCTCTACAGGTAATGCAGGTCCTTATTAATAGATACAGTTCGAGCCCCACATTGGGCTCTGTGCTGATACTTCAGAGCCCTATGTGGGGTGCGAGCCCACAAACCGTGAGATCGTGACCTGAGCAGAAGTCAGAAGTCAGATGCTTAACTGACTGAGCCACCCAGGTGCCTCTAAAAATAACAAAACAAAGCAAAACAAAACATTATAATAAAGTACTAACATGAATAGCTGCTCACAAATTTGATAACTTTGATGAAATGAACCAAATCCTTGAAAGACACAATTTATCAAAACTCACACAAGAGGATTGGGGCGCCTGGGTGGCTCAGTCGGTTGACCGTCTGGCTTCGGCTCAGGTCATGATCTCACAGTTCATGGGTTCGAGCCCCACAGCAGCTCAGAGCCTGGAGCCTGCTTCGGATTCTGTGTCTCACTCTCTGCCCCTCCCCCTCTCATGCTCTGTCTCTCTGTCTCAAAAATAAATAAAACATTTAAAAAAATTTTTAAAAACGCACCAAGGGGAAATTGATCATCTAAATAGGCCTAAGTTGAATCAACAATTAATAAGCTTCTGAAAACAAAACCGGACTTGGATAGTTTCACTGGTGAATTCTACCAAACATTTAAGGAAATAATACCAATTCTCTACAGTATCTTTCAGAAAGTAGAAAACAAAGAAACATCTCCTGACTCATTCTGTGAAGCAAATTTTACCTGTTTAAAAACTAAATTCAATCAAGTACATTTGAAGGTCCAATTAGCTTTATTGTTAAACAATTCATGAATAGGGCAGCCTCCCATCTAGCAAATGGAGGGGAGCTCCACTGAGTTTAAGCAAAAGTTTTTAAAGGGGGAGAGAGGGCATTAAAGAAGGAAGGGGAGAGGGGGGAGGAGGAGGAGGAGGGAATTTGAGAACAAGGAATGTATTGTTTACAGCAAGGGTACCATCCTACAGGGAGAAGTAGGAGACTCTCAGTCAATTTCCTAGTATCCACCCAGAAACTCCATGTTGACTGGTTAAAGAACATTCTGGGGGGGGGGGGGTTAGGTATTAAGTTAGGTTAGGTATTAAGACCTCATTTACTGACTTGGGGGCCTTAACCTAAATGATGCCATTCTGGGCCTGTGGTTTTCCTTTTAACAACTACTCTTCTTCTTTTTTTTTTTTTTTAAGTATTTTTAAAAGTTATTTATTTTTGGGGCGCCTGGGTGGCTTAGTCGGTTAAGCGTCCGACTTTCGCTTGGGTCATGATCTCGCGGTTGGTGGGTTCGAGCCCCGCGTCGGGCTCTGTGCTGACTGCCAGCTCAGAGCCTGGAGCCTGTTTCGGTCTGTGACTCCCTCTCTCTCTGACCCTCCCCTGCTCACGCTGTCTCTCTCTCTCTCTCCTAGAAATAAATAAAAATCTTTAAAAAAAAAGTTATTTATTTTTTATTTTGAGAAAGAGAAGACAGAGAGAGACAGAGAACGTGAGTGGGGGAGGAGCAGAGAGAGGGAGAGCGCGAAAATCCCAAGCAGGCTCTGTGCTGTCAGCACAGGGCCCATGGCAGGGCTCCAACTCACGAGAGATCATGATCTGAACGGAAATCAAGAGTCAGTCAAGGTGCCCCATCAATTCCTGTTCTTTTGAGCAAACTCAATTACACTGAGAGATGGGACAAAAATGTAAGGCACTCTCAGTTACCTCTTCGTCGTTCCCTGTAGCTTCTGTTGACCCTTTCTTTGGCATTTACGGGTCATGATGGTTTTGTTTAACATCCTTGATACCACAGGTTACTTCAGGTAGAGTTGGAGGATGACTTCAAGACCATTTCCCAGAAACCAAAGTAAGAACAAGGAAGTAGTAGATCCATTTATTTCAGGAAAGTCGGTGAGTTCAGGACGTTCGAACACGAACTGTCGTGTAACTAACATGATTTCCCCCCTTGGTGAGTTCCAGGTAGAGACTATACCTGGTGGAATTGTCACGCAAACTTCATTTGCAGCGAATAAGGAGATCACAGGAGATGACTTCCAAAGCCTTGACTACCCGTGCAGGGGAGAGCAGCTTCTTTTTATTTAGGGTTAGGATGAATATTTGGAGTTTTGTCATTGCCTGTAAAGGCAGACATAAGGTTGTGCAGGCGTACTTAGAAAAGTAAGGAATTCAGGGTCTTGGGGAGCCTGGGTGGCTCAGTCAGTTAAGCATCTGACTTCTGCTCAGATCATGATCTCATGGTTTGTGGGATCAAGCTCTGAATCTGGCTCTGAAGTGCTGAGCCTGCTTCAGATTCTTTCTTTCAGCCTCTCTCTTTGCCCCTCCCCTGCTTATGCGCCCCCCCATCAAAACAAACAAACAAAACACAATCATTAAAATAAAAAAGGAGAATGCAGGGTCTTACTTAACTTTGAAAATGGTACAGTTTTACTATTGCTTTGTTGTCTCTGATATGGTTAGGCTGCTTCGGAGCCTGGTAGAGACCGTTAGCTTTTGCACTCTATTTATTCCTTTAAAATTCGTTAACTACTGAAGAATTGGCCTTTGTAATCCTGATACCTCCTAAGAAGTTTTTTAAGAAGTGTGCTTAGGGAAATAAGCCTGTAGGGCATCATAGATCACGGAAAAGAGGTGGGGGCCTAAAATGATTTCTCTTGTGTCATGAAATCTACGTCTAGGCTTTCTTTTTCTGGGAACCCTTAGCTTTTTCTGCTTACAGAATAACATGTGTTCCAGAAAAGGACTAGAAAAAGAAAATTCAAAACACTTTCCCACAAAGGTTGACAGTGAAATGAATGAAATGTTCCACGAATGAAACTTGAACCTTCAAGAATGCAACAGATTTCGCCACCAGTTGTGAAGCTTAATGAGTTTTAATAGACATACCCACAGAGTATATACACAGTTCTTTTGCAATCCTAACTGTTCTTCTCTCCACCCAGAAAGGTATTGTTTGAAGCAAGGTTCACAGGCGTCAGCAGCCTGCCAGACAAGTTCCCCGCAGGCCAAAGGTTTTAGGACCCACGCCCTTTGCCCCAAAGGGTTGGGTTTGGAGGAAAATAGGGACAGGCCATTGTCATTCCCTCTCCGGCCACCGCTCGCTAGTTGGCCGGCTGCGTGTCACGGGAGAAGGGAGGGGAGAAGGCAAGGGCGGGGCATGGGAGAGAGGGAAGAAACCTCCCGTGACGTCACTAGCAGGGCGTGTCCTATGTAAATATGGGGCGCAGGGGCTGCTGGTTCGGCAACTATCGCTTAAATATCGTTATGATCTCGCAGACTGTGGGAATTATCCCAGGATCGTTAGTTGAAACTGCGTGTCCTGCATGTGTGAAGGTCCTAGGAGGCTCGAGGGTGTGTGCATGAAAGTGACCGTGTGTGCAGAGTGTGAGGCGTGAGAGGGTGTAGTGGCGCGGCGGACGAGCAGCTCATACTTACCTGGCAGGGGAGATACCATGATCACGAGGGTGGTTTTCCCAGGGCGAGGCTTATCCATTGCACTCCGGATGTGCTGACCCCTGCGATTTCCCCAAATGTGGGAAACTCGACTGCATAATTTGTGGTAGTGGGGGACTGCGTTCGCGCTTTCCCCTGACATTTTACAGTCATTATAAAACAGGCTTTATACTCCAATAGTCTTGCATTGGTCTTAACTTACAAGAATTTTCCGTGATAGGACGCTCTGGGATGGGTTGCTGTTTTTTAGTTTTCAGAGGTTTTCTTGAGACTTTTCTGAAAAACCACTGTGGTCACGGGTTTTTCAAAAGCTTATATGGCTACTGCTCCGTTTCATTTAACTGTAGTTTTCTAGCACGTGGTGTCGTATGAGGATTTCCTGGGGTCCTTCCTAAAGGCTTTCTAGTTTTCTCAGATACTCTTCTGGCTTCCCTTAGTTTACTGGTAACACCGTTTTCCTTTCTGGTCTGGGACAGTCATCCCGTTTAGTAAAGTAACTTTACCTATTCTCATTTTGTCCTGAGGAGCCCAAAGTGGCCCTGTGGCAGTCTCCATGTCCACGTAATTATTTTTTTGTGTTTTATTTCGAAGAGGAGGAGACAGCGTGAGCAGGGGAAGGTCCGAGAAGGAGACACAGAATCTGAAGATAGACTCCAGGCTCTGACTTGTCAGCACAGAGCCCGTCGGGCTCGAACTCGCGAATTGACGACCTCAGCCGGTCGGACGCTTAACCGACTGAGCCGCTCACTGCTCACCAGGCGCCCCTCAATGTCCACTTTAATACAACTATCACTGCATCTGTTGCTGAAAGCATTTCTTTTGGGAACTAGGACTTTTAGATCAACAGAGCCCATGGCTACTTAGGTGGGTGGGAAGCAAAATGTTTACTAGTAAATCCCTAGTGGTTAATAGTGAGAGTGTTGCAGGATTCTCGCTCAGAGAGTCGTGACACCGAGACTTTTCTTTTCAGGAAGTAACTTTATTTTGCCGGCACCGCTCAGTTGGGTTCGTACCCAAAAGAACTGAGCGGTCCATATCATATGGCATAGGTTTTTTTTATGCATTTTCTATTTCTTTGTCTCCCATATATGGTAATACACATAAACATGTAGTCTGATTAAGTTGTCTCAGTTTACAGGAACATGGGGGATGTAGGCAGCTGGACTCATATCTAGGTGACCTTGAAGTCTTCTCCTTCAATTTTTTTTTTCTCCTTAGGGAGGGGTTCCTACCACATTCCCCCCTTTGATGCTCGGACCCCTCTATTTTGGGTCAGAGAGCATCATCCTGGCTTAGAGGTTTATATTTCCATAACATCATTAAATGAGCAGTCGTTTTTCTCTCAACTATAGTCTCAATGAGACTGGAGACTGATCGTATACTCAAGGGAGCCAAGCAGGGTACGATCAAACATCCTCCCAGAATTAGGAGGACAGTACCTAGGAGGGTTTTGAATCCCCCGAAAGATGAAAACCATCCTCCAAATACTCTCTGGGGTTCCAACCATTCCAGGTTTGGACTGGGACATGATCAACTTTTCTCATTCGATCTGTGATCTCCTCTATGACTTTTCCTTTATCATCTATCTGTAGGCAGTAGTTGCTCAGGTTGAATTTTCCACAAACACCACCCTCAGAAGCAAGCAGGCGATTTTGGTAGATTGCATTGTGCATTTTGGTTTGCTGCTTAGCAAGTAAATTAAGAGCCCTGGCAGTTTCATTGGTTACAATTTCTACAACTGCTTGTAGCCTAATTATGCGGTTTAGCATATAAATGGGGGTGCGGTAGCCCCAAGACCCATCCTGGGCCCAGGTAGCAGGGCCGTAATAATGAATTATTCATTCGTTCGGGAGGCCATTCATTTTCCTTCCAGTTGCCAATTTGTAAGGCACATTGCTTTCTTTGAACTTTCCTATCTCCATATATTTGAACTCCCAGATGTTCTCCTTCTGTAAGTGGGAGTAGGAAGAAGGATGGGCGAATAGTTCCCAGCACACATGACCCTGACCAGCCTGAATGGTGTACTGTTTAGGCTGTTTTCCCACATATCCAATATAGTCCCCCTGGGGCCCGCCATTCGATGGCAGTGTCTATGTTGTCCCAGGCCTCCCGGAGATGAGAGAAGTTGAACAAGGGGTGAGGATTTGGCTCATGGTGACCTGGGGACCCCCACCATTGGGTTTCTCAGGTGGCTGAATTATAAAACCTTTGGCCCAGGCATGTTAAGTTTCCGACAGGGATGGTGAACTTTTTCCCCCATCAGGTAAGACAGTTTTTCCCAATGATTGAGGTTTTCAGGAGCCAAACCCCGGCTTTAGAACTGGGGTAATTTGTTCCATCATAAGGCTCGAGGGGATCTAATTCTCTGGCCTCCCATGGCCATTGATCCCCCATGTTGGTCCCTCCACATACATAGCATGAAGATATTTTCAGAGTCTGGGCTATAGTCTCTGCCAGGGCCAGAAACAAATTCTTTGCTGTGACTGAAATGGGAGGGGGACTACTTATTTCCTCATAGAAAGAGTGAAAAACTTGGTGGGATGTGGCTGGATGGGTGGCAGTGATCCTCTTAAAATATACTACAGTCCCTGGGTCTCTGCCTCTTCCATAAATTCGAATACCAATTCGAATGCCCCATTACTATTTGTAGTCTTCTAAATTAATGATAGTAAAATTTACAGGGTTACAGGCTTTTGACTGACAATCTGATCTAGCAGCCCCCTTTTGAAGGAGAGCTGTTGCATCCTTTTTTTCCCAAGTGGCCCATGAAACACAGCTCCAACTAGGGCATAGAAATTCAGGTGTATAGGCACATAAACCATTTTCTTCACACATGTATTTGTCATTGAGGCGATATTTTCGCTCCCAATTTAAGCCTCCACATGGTATATCAAGAGTTTTTGGACCCTCCATGACAAGTGCCCGTTTTTTCCGTATAACGGATGCTTCTGGGCCTAGACCAATAACCGCACACACATCAAACAGTACTGACACCGGACGTTGGGGTTTGTAATTTGTGTCTGGCTAGTTAAGGCCCCCTCTTCCTGGTAAGATCGGACTTCTAACCAATCTTCATTTGGGGAGTACTGTGGGTCAAAGCAAGTGTATTGACTTCCCCAATGGCAGACGGAATAGGTGGTCTTGTTATGTATGCATGTCCCTTGGACCTTTCCCTGGCATGAGAAATGCGTATGGTACAATAGGGTCCAGGTGATTCCTTGGCCTGACCTGGTTATGCGAATGCACGGATCGCATGATGAGAGATTCGGGTTTGTAAGCGGAGTCCAAATTAAAAACCACCAATACCAACAAAACACCCTACCCCCAAGAGAAAAGTGAGTGCTAACAGAAACCTTTCGCCACATTTCCAGCTGGCTGGGGCAACCTCTGCCAATCCAATAGCAAGAAGGAAAGTAAAAATTGTAATAATAGTGAGAGACAAGGGGTGACAGTGCATTACAGTAAGAGGCAGATGTAAGAAATAAGGACAGTCTATTTATTTCTTCGGACCGGCGATTCCTCAAGCTTTTGCCGTGCGTAGATTAGTCAGCTTCTGGAGTGACTAAAGCAGGGCTGTCGTCTCCCGTTGCAGTCTCCGCCGTGGCAGCTCGCGTCTTCCGTATGGTCAGCTTACACGGTGTGGACAGATCAGGAATGCACTCCCAGTCCCCGGATGCCGGCTTTACTCTGCTGTGGTGAATCCAGGGACCCACGTTGGCTACTTTTACTGTAGTAGGGGTGGACAAAATGACAGTAAACGGGCCCCTCCAAAGGGGTTTGAGTGGTTGGACATTCCATTCTTTTACCCATACAGCATCTCCTGGCTCAAAGGAGTATCTGTGGTCAGACTCACAGGCAATCATTCTTTAACGCATCAGTGTAAAGTGGCTAGAGTAGAGCCCAGAGCCTACATTTGCTGCCTTAGGGTTAAATTGTCTATCTCATTTAAGTCTCTCCTTATCCCTTTAACAATTGGGGGAGGGCGCCTATAAAGGATTCCATAAGGGGAAAGCCCCGTTTGCTTATTGGGGCTGCACCTGATTCTTAACAAGGCTATTGGCAACACCTGGTCCCAGTGCAAGTGGGTCTCCTGGCACAGTTTACTTAATTGCAGCTTCAAGGTTCTGTTCATTCGTCCCACCTTTCCGGAGCTCTGGGGTCGGTGTGCCGTGTGTAACTTCCAGGTTATCTTTAGCCCCTTTGCCATTAGCTGCACCATCTCAGCTACAAACGCTGGCCCGTTATCTGAACCCATAGTGATAGGGATCTCAAATCGTGGGATAATTTCCTTGAGAAGCAGTTGGGCCACTCTATGTGCCTCTTTTGTTCGGGTAGGGAAAGCTTCTACCCAGCCTGAGAAAGTACATACAAACACCAACAGGTATTTACATCCCCGAACCCGGGGGAGCTCCGTGAAGTCCATCGTCACATTTTCAAAGGGGGCTCCCCCAACGCTCTGTACTCCAGGGGCGGCCTTGGGCCCCTGACGTGGGTTGTTTTGGGTGCAGGTTCCACATTGCTCACATACCACTCGGGCTATGCTGGAGAGCCGAGGGATGTAAAAATACCGGCTTAACATTGTTTCAAGGGCTGTCCGGCCGATGTGAGTTTCCTGATGGAACTGCTTAACAAAGGCTGGAGCTAAGGCCTCAGGAATTGTTATTCGGCCATCTTCAAATTTCCACCATCCACCCGGGAGGTAGTTGCCATTTTCAGTCTTAAACCAAGTACTTTCATGGTGTGAGTAATTAGGGTCCCACTCTGTCAGTGGGTTAGGGAACAGTGCAGTAGTTAAAGCCGCTGATTTTATTGCTCCTTTGGAAGCTGCTAGCTTTGCCTCTCGGTCAGCCTTTCGGTTTCCCAGTGCAGCCGTGGTATCCCCCCTTTGATGTCCCCGGCAATGCATGACTGCCACACTTTTAGGGGCCCACACGGCATCTAAGAGTTCAAGGATTTCCTTACCATATTTTATGTTCTTTCCTCCTGAGTTTATTAGACCCTTCTCCTTATATAAGGCCCCATGTACGTGGAAAGTGGTGAAGGCGTATTTAGAGTCTGTGTATATATTAACACGTATCCCTGCCGCCAGTTGGAGGGCTCGGGTTAAAGCAATTAGCTCTGCCTTTTGTGCCGAAGTCCCCTTCGGCAGGGCCTCCGCCTCAATGACAGAGTTTAGAGTGACCATGGAATATCCTGCAAGACGTTCCCCCCTTTCTATAAAACTGCTACTGTTAGTGAAATATTCAGCATCGGGGTCTTTGAGAGGCTGGTCCTGCAAGTCTGGTCTGATGGAGAACCCCTCATCCATGACTTCAATGCAGTCATGGTCTGGCTGGCCTGGCCCGACAGGCAATGGGGTTGCAGGGTTCAGGGCCCGTACTACTTCTAGGTGAAGGCGCAGATTCTCACATAGCATTCCCTGATACCTGACCATCCTGGCGTTGATGAGCCAGTATTGTCCTTTGTATTCCATTAATGTTAATACCGAGTGTGGCACTCGAACTGTTCATTCCTGTCCCATAGTTAACTTGTCAGCCTCAGACACTAAAAGGGCTGTGGCTGTTAGTGCCCATAGGCAGGGGGGCCAGCCTTGGGCCACAGAGTCAAGTTGCTTGGAGAGATACGCCACCGGGCGATGCCATGATCCCAACATCTGAGTCAGTACTCCCACCACAATACCAGTGCGCTCATGGACATACAGAAAGAAGGGCTTGGTCATGTCTGGGAGCCCTAAACCAGGCGCATTAGTAAGTGCACGCTTTATTTCCTCGAAAGCCTTTTGTTGTACTGACTCCCATATCAGGGGTTCCCTTTCTCCCCCCTTTGTAGTCTTATAGAGGGGTTTTTCCAGGACTGAAAAGTTAAGTATCCAGATCCAACAGAAACCTGTAGCCCCGAGAAACTCTCAAACCTGCCGCCGGGTTGTGGGAGTCGGGATAGAGTAAACGGCCTGCTTTCTCTCTGGGCCTAGCTGACGCTGCCCTTGAGATAAGTGGAAGCCAAGATATTTAACCCTTTCTTGACAGATCTGGGCCTTTTTTCTTGAGACCTTGTAGCCGGTTTTCCATAGGAGGGTAAGGAGCTGCCGAGTCCCTTCCATGCAACCCTCCCGGGACTTCCCAGCTAATAGCAAGTCATCCATGTACTGAAGCAGGACACAGTCATATTGATCTGCTGGGAAGGCTTCTAAGTCAGAGGCTAATGCAGTGCCAAAAATGGTTGGGGAGTTTTTGAACCCTTGAGGTAACCTAGTCCAGGTTAATTGGCCCCTGTCACCATTTTTAGGGTCCTCCCATTGGAAGGCAAAAATCAATTGGCTCTGAGGGGCTAGGCGGATGCAGAAAAAGGCATCCTTAAGGTCCAAACAGGTGAAGAAAGTGGCTTCAGCAGGAATGAGCCCCAAAAGTGTATAGGGGTTCGGGACCACTGGGTGTATGGTGACAGTCACCTGGTTTACTACTCTCAGGTCCTGAACTGGCCGGTAATCATCTGTGCCTGGTTTTTGAACAGGCAAGAGGGGTGTGTTCCAGGGCGACTGACACGGCCTGAGGATCCCATACTTTAAAAGTCTTTCCAGGTGCTTTTGGATCCCGACCTGTGCCTTGCGAGGGATGAAGTACTGTCTCTGGCGGGTGGGCTCTGCCCCAGGCTTTAGTTCAACAACCACAGGGGGTATGTTTCGCGCCAGTCCTGGTGGGTTATCTTCAGCCCACACCCCTGGGACCTTAAAAGGAAGCTCAGGCACCAATTGCGGTTTTTCCTTGAGGCTATAGAGACGCCATTCCTCTCCCTGGGGAATGGTGAGAGTCATAATTTTTGCCTCTGGTTTTCGGAGGGTCAGAGCAGCCCGTCCCTGGGAGTTGAAAGTGATCTGGGCCTGTAGTTTTCCTAGTAGGTCACGGCCCATTAGAGCCACGGGGCAGTCAGGGAGGTACAGAAATTCATGGATGACTTCATGGCCACCTAAACTGCATCGTCGAGGTAACAGGAAGGGACGACGTATCTGATCGCCTGTGGCCCCCACAATGGTGGCTTGTCTCCGTGAGAGGGGGCCCACGGGTTGGGTCACTGCTGAGTGTTGTGCTCCAGTATCTACCATAAAGTCAATAGGTCGGCCCCCCACCTTCATTCTGACCATGGGCTCCCAGGGGCCTAGCAAAATAGAGCCCGGTCTGTCCTAGTCCTCCTCATAGTCCTCCATGGCGGCTAGCCCCACAAAATCATCCTTGGGGGCCCCATGAGGCTGCAGGGCAAGTTGGTACCGGCCATGGACCACAGGGCCCCTTTTTTTCTGTTTAGGACCTTGCTGAGAATCATCTGGTCACTGGGGGCACTCACTTTTCCAGTGGCCCTCCTGACGGCACAAAGCACATTGATTCCAGCCTAGTTTCGATCTAGGGTGAGACCCCCTTCCCCGCTGCTCTCCTTTCTGGATTTGGCCCTTTCCCTGCGGGGCTTTCTTCTGGGGGTGTCTTGATTGCTCTGCCAAAGCGGCAGCTAATAAATCTGTCTGTTTTTGCATCTTTCGGCGTTCTTCTTTCCATGCTGCCTGGTCACGGTTAACGAACACCTGGGTCGCTACTTCTAGCAACTGACTGGTATTCATGCCAGTGAAACCTTCTAGTTTTTGCAGCTTGCGCCGGACATCTCCCTGGGCCTGGCCTACGAAAGCCACATTAATCATCCACTCATCCGCTGGTTGGCGGGGTTTTTTAAGGTTCTCCTGACTGTATGGGCTGTTTAACCTCTGGCCGGTATTTGGAGGCAGCTGTGAGGCGAGCCAGGATTACTTTACAGCTCTCTTCAGTACAGACTTTTAGCCAAGGAGGCCGGGACAGGACCAGGTCTTGCCAACAGTAAATATAAGGAAATTGGTCAGGGTGGCCTGGGTCCCCTGCAATGACTCTGAACACCCGGCCAACTAGTTCCTTATCAAGTGAGCCCTCAGAGGGCCAGCCCACCCCAAAAGATGGCCAGTCAATTTCACAGAATGTCCAGAGCTTTTCAGGAGTTAATTTTACACCATAATTTCCTGAATATCCTTTTTTGAAATTCCTCAACATACACTCTAGGGGAGTCGGTTTACTCTGCTTTCCACCCATTTCCTCCCCCTAACAGACGACTTTCACGCACAAGAAGGGGAAGATCAGTGAAGGAGGGGGACCAGTTTGGAAAGGACGTACACCCGCTTTGTCCGTTTCCGGCCGCTCTCCTCTCGGAGATATTTCAGGCTCCTCTTAGCATTGGCAGATTCAGTTTCAATCCCTGACCCGGACCAGACTCCCGAGGAAGTCTGATGCCGCCTTAAGCCGTATGAGGTCGCCACGGAACCACGGATCGGGACTCAACATTCGCTTCGGCCCTTGGTCAGGTCGGAACCTTCCCGTTGTCCGTCTCAGTTACACACATTCACACAAAGACTCCAGCCCATCGCCCTACATCCAGCGCCTTAGAGTTGCAGCTTCGTTCCTCTTCCCTTGCGGACTTACTAGTGCAACTCTGGTTGGTGATCAGGCTCCCCTTCTGTCTCTTAGGGGCAGGTCCACCAAAACGAACCCGGGTTCTTACCAGTCAGATGGGCGGCGCTCCTTAAG
Source organism: Hyaena hyaena (assembly GCF_003009895.1). Lineage (NCBI taxonomy): Eukaryota > Metazoa > Chordata > Mammalia > Carnivora > Hyaenidae > Hyaena > Hyaena hyaena. The sequence goes on along the minus strand of NW_024081355.1, from coordinate 968,371 downwards.
CTGGTTCCTGGGCTTCGGGTTCCGTTAGCGCACACAGGGCCCTCGCCCTGGCTCGCCGGGATAGGCTAGTCCCCTACGGATCAAGAGGTCCGCCGGCGCCAGGTGAGGTCTCTTCTCCCGTTTTTTTATGTTTTTTTCCTTGTTGTTATGGTTGTTGTTATTTTTCTTTTTCTTTTTCCTGGTTTTGCCCCCAGGTAATGTTGCAGGATTCTCGCTCAGAGAGTCGTGACACCGAGACTTTTCTTTCCAGGAAGCAACTTTATTTTGCCGGCACTGTTCAGTTGGGTTCGTACCCAAAAGAACTGAGCAGTCCGTATCATATGGCATAGGTTTTTTTATGCATTTTCTATTTCTTTGTCTCTCATATATGGTAATACACATAAACATGCAGTCTGATTAAGTTGTTTCAGTTTATAGGAACATGGGGGATGTAGGCAGCTGGACTCATATCTAGGTGACCTTGAAGTCTTCTCTTCTCTCTTCTTCAATTTTTTTTTTCTCCTTAGGGAGGGGCTCCTACCACAAGAGGAGTCACTCCCATTTCTACCACTTGAATCCCAGACCTGGGAGAAACAACACCGGTGGTGAGTAACTTGCTCGGACAACTGTCACATGAGTTCTTGGTCGGAAACAGTGCTGTGTGGAATTCCAGGATATGGAAGAGGCATTCCAGAAATACACCCGTGATTGTTTTAAGCAGAACCATTGCAGGCAGGGAAGCCAAAACCATAATAAATGTATCTATTCCAGTGAGAACAAAATTGCTGCCCCTCACATGATGCAAAGGTCTGATCCCTTCCCTTCCTTCCAACTGGGGACTCAACCAGGGGCTGAGTTGTTCTTTGCTGTTGGCTTTTGGGCCGTCACTAGTAGCCACATTAGCCATGTTCAGCACAAACCACGTTGCAGAAACCGTGGATAATCTGCATCTCTCCTTGTTTGAGGGCCCACTGGGCAGTCCTAGAACTTCCATTTGATTCTTTTTTATGACTTTCACTTTTTGGTGAGATTCTTTATTAGAACATAGAGCACTCATGGACATTGTGTATTCCATTTGTTTCATATATATTATTTATAAGTAAAATGTATTATGTAATATGTTTGTAAAATATACATATATAATGTATACATAATGTATTTTGAAGTCTGCTAAATCTATTTGGGACATCTGGGAGTTGGTGTCTCTTGATTGCTTTTTTTTTTTCTAGGAGAGAGAGAGACAGCGTGAGCAGGGGAGGGTCAGAGAGAGAGGGAGATACAGACTCTGAAATAGGCTCCAGGCTCTGAGCTGGCAGTCAGCACAGAGCCCGACGCGGGGCTCGAACCAACGAACCGCGAGATCATGACCTAAGCAAAAGTTGGACGCTTAACCAACTAAGCCACCCAGGCGCCCCAAATGCTATTTTATTTTTTAAGGTAAATGTTAAATGGGTGTCATTTCTTGTTTCTGTGGATGTCTAGTATTTTTTTAATTGTTTACAGCACACTTTGAATGATACATTGTAGGGACTCCAGATTCTGGTATCTTCTTCCAGAGAATATCAGTACTTGTTCTACTAAGCAATATGATTACTAGCCGATGACCTTGAACTTGTGTAGGACTGGATTTATGTTTTGTTTAGGTGGATCTTTGGAAAGTCCAGGGTGTTTCCCAGAGTTCTCTAACTTGGTATGACTCAACCTGGAAACCCTGTCTCCTCTGTTAATCTTATCAGGGCTTGGCTTTAATATTTGCTAGAGAGAGTCCAGAGTCAGCCTTACACCAGGGTGTGTTTTTCACACCTAAAACAGCATTTCTGGAATATCAGCTGAATGCTCTGAGTGCTAGAGTTACTAACAAGGCCTGAATCCCAGTGTTGACAGTACTGATCTCTAGGATCTATTCTGTTTTCCATCTTGTAGCATCTGTAATCTGGTAAGCCTTGGATAGTAGCTCTCTGTACTTAAGCTGCCCTACACTCAGCAAATGACCCACCTGGGACCCAAAATGGACTTCTGAAAACTGGCATCCTTGGTGCTCTGCTCTGATGATTCGGCTGCCCTATTTCGATCTCTGCCTTCTCAGAGATCACTCTGCGAACACTATGTTCTGCTGGGATTCCAGCTTGCTGTACCATCATATCATTTCCCGAACCCTTTCTCAGGGAATCATAGTCTTGCCCTACCTCTGTCCAATGTCTGCTTCACATATTTTATCTGTTTTTATGGTTGTTTAAAGTAAGAAGACTAATCTGGTGATATTACTGGGTTATAGTTGCAGGTGCAAGTACTGAGTTCTTTCTTGCCAGTAACTTTAAAATGAAGGATTTTAGCGGCGCCTGGCTGGCTCAGTTGGTGGAGTAGGAGACTATTGATCTCCAGGTTGTAAAGTTGAGCCCCATGTTGGATGTAGTGATTACTTAAAAATAAAATCTTAAGAATAAAATGAAGGATTTTAGGGGTCAGGAGAGCATGTGATGCTTGATCTTAAGGTCATCAGTTTGAGTCTCATGTTGGGTGTAGAGATACTTTTAAAGACTAAACAAAATTTTTAAAAAGCACTTTCAAAAAATTAAAAAAAGAATGAAGGATTTTACGTCGATTATTGATTTCTAAATAATTTTAATATTATATTCCACGTTTCCAAATGACCTACCTCAAGGGTTTTGTTTTTACTTTGTTAACAAATGAGAACGATCTGGGACTGCTCTGGGACTGCTCTATTCTGTCAGCACAGTGACCCCACCACAGGGGATCTGGGCTTAAGTATCCTGTTCTCTGAGCATATTCCCATGCTTTAGCTTATTTTTATTTTTATTTATTTTTTATTTTTATTTATTTTTAGGAAAGAGAGAGAGAGAGAGCGTGAGCGTGAGCAGAGAAGGGTCACAGAGAGAGAGGGAGTCACAGACTGAAACAGGCTCCAGGCTCTGAGCTGGCAGTCAGCACAGAGCCCGACGCGGGGCTCGAACCCACGAACCGCGAGATCATGACCTAAGCGAAAGTCGGACGCTTAACCGACTAAGCCACCCAGGCGCCCCCCCCACCCCATGCTTTAGCTTAAAGAGTGGCAGGATACGCCATCCCCAAATCGGCCACTTTGACATAAGGATTATTTTGAGCCAAAGGCGCTTGGGAAACAAGAAAAGCACACTGACCTCCCCTTTCCTTCCTGAAAGCAGGAGAGAGAACTCATTGAAAGGTGCCCTCCCCTGACCAGAAGTAAAGAAACATTCTTGTGATCTGAGACAGGAAGTCAGGGCCCGGAGACATATGGAAAGGCCTTGTTTAAATAACTCGTTTCTCCCTTTAATCTTGCCATATATTTTGCTTTTTCACAACCGCCTCCCTTTGTTCAACCTGGTATAGAACACTTAAGCCTTCTCGCTTCTTTGGATTTTCATTTTCCTTTTGGACCTTCCCATTGTACATGTAAATATCAGTGTGCTTTTTCTCCTTTTAATCTGCTTACATCAACGTAATTCTCAGGCCCATCGGGAGTCCCTCAGAAGGCAGAGATAAGGTTTTGCCTCTCCTACAGACTCTCCTAGGACCATAAAAGAAAGGATTAGCGAAACTGTAAGGTGCCGGCCCTGGTCCTGGTAGAGGGAACATAGTGTAGGCCTACTAGACCTACCAGAAAATGCTAGAATTCCCAGAATCAGCCAGGTGGAAGAGTGAGAGGCCGCTTTGAAAGACAAAATGTTGGGAGGGGAGGCCCAGAGAGATAAGCTGTCCCTAGTGGGGACCAAGCCCCCAGAATCCATCTTTTTCCTCCTCTCCACCCAATTCCGTAGCTCTTCCTTCTGAATCTTCTTTCCCATTTTTTTCCCTCACTCGCGTTCCTGGGGTCGCTGAGTCTTTTATCCCAAGCATGCAGATTTTAAACCTTTTTTCTACTGAGGACTCCTTTGGTGATCTGTGGAAACCTATGCACCCTTCTAGGAAAAAGTCTTTTCATGCATAGAGTAAAACATTTAAAATTGCAAAGGAAATCAATTATTTTCAAGTTCTGTTGCCTTTGTGCCTTTTCCCATAGTTTGATAGCAGAGAGGATGAGGTAGCATCTGAGCTTGGCAGCTGAGTTTACTTTACGCAGCCAACCCCCCCGTACCCCGACTCAAGACGATACTAGAGTTGGGGTGGTAAGAGAAAGAAAGAAATGTTGGGTTTCTGCCAGCCTCCGAGAAAGTGAATCGACTGGACATCATTCTTCTTTACCGTCCAAACCGAAAAAAAAGAAGTGGTTCCCCGGAGCCGAGTTCCAAGGGGAAGGGACCACGCGCCCCCTCGTGGCCGCCGCGGGAATCCGCGCAAGCATCGGCCACGGAGGGTACCCAGCCCGAAGACCACCAAATAAAATGCACTGGAAAGTGGGAGGTGCTCAAGACCTTGAAATTAGGAGTCGTGAGCGCTACAAACTGAGCTAGCGAGATGACGCGAAGTCGACGCGCTTTTTTCTCTAAGCAGCTTGGAATCGTTGCCCGGGTGTAAAATATCCGAGCCAAGACCGAAGGCGACCTCGGCGTGTTGCCGATTAGGAAATAGGTTTGCAGAGGGTTTGGTGCGTTTCCCCAGGCCGGCAGCTGATGCGCCCTAAGGCACAACCCAGGCCTTTGAACTTCCCACTTGTGAGCTCAAGGAGGGACCTGGGTAACGGATAGAAAGTGCCGCGCGGAGATGGGGTCGGGCTGAGCGGGCAAGTCCGCCCTCCCCAGGGCTGGGTTGCGCCCAGACTGAACCCCCAGACTTCGGTGGAAAGCACGTCCGGGGTGATCCACCCCAAGCGGTCTCACCGAGACCTACCACGGACCCTCAGCGCCTTATTCCCGTTACTGGAATTTTCCGATGTTCCACCACCGTCGTGGGCGCTTTTCCCCAAGTTCTTTAGGCACAGGTGAAAGTGTCCTTGACCCCGAGGGCGCTTTCTGTGCCCCCGTCCCGCGTGCTCGCCTCTTCCGGGGAAGTAAGTCGAGACGGAAAGGAACACACGTTTTGATAAACAGTATCATTAGCTACGTTTATAAGGGGAAAATATCTGAGTACACGCTTGCGGACAGCCTGCAAATGGCCACCGAGCCATAGCGAACTTGCAGCTCTATCGATGGGGACTTCGAGCCACAGCTGTCTTCGTCCTACGCTTAGAACACAGGCAGCGTCGCTCAGTTTCCTCCCTCGTAATACTAAGCTCACAGGACGCCCTGTTCTTTAGAACTCGTCATCAGCCTGTCCTACGGTTGCCTCCGGCCGTGCACCTACTAGGAATACAAGACGGTCGGTCACTTTCGTCAACATTCCTCGGCAGGGCACGGGGGCGGGGGGGCGGGGGCAGGACCGGGTCCCCACCCCCACCCCCGGCGGGACGGTTTGCGGCGTTTCCTCCCCTCCTGCTGTGAGCAGGGGTGGTGGGCCTCCCTCCCGCTCCGAGGCCTGCGCTCGTGGGTCGCCGGGGCCAAAGGGTGACGTCCCGCGGCGTTGCCGTCTTTAAACCAAGCACTTGAAAAGCGGACTCTGTGTCGGAGGCGAGAGCACCGACCGAACGCAGCTTGCGGTCCGAGCGGTGGCCGACGGGGCGAAGGCGAGGGGGCGGGTGATCGAAATGGAGGGAAATCGGGGTTTTCTGTTTTCGGTTGGCCTTTTTCTTTGGCGGCCCGAGTGCTCCGCTCGGAGCGCCCCGAGTAAATCGGAGCCGCGAGTCAGAAGCTGGATGACTTCGGCGCGAGCGGCTGCGGGCGACACCCGGAGGCAGGCGACTGTGGAGGCGGCGGGGAGCAGGCGGGGACAGAGTGGGTCTGGCGTTCGGCGCTCCGAGGCCCCCCGGTGAATCCGGTCCCCGTGTCGGTGTTCAAACGTGCCTGGCGACACGACTGCGGGCCTCAGTGTCTCCCGCGCCCCCCAGCTTCCCGAGTGGGGGAATGTGAAGACGTCTCTTGCCAGAGGTTGAAAAGCAGTTTCTGGGATCAGGAAATAAGTATAGGAAACAGAATTTCTGTGTCTCTGTGGCGCAATCGGTTAGCGCGTTCGGCTGTTAACCGAAAGGTTGGTGGTTCGAGCCCACCCAGGGACGGCCTCTTTTACTAAGCTACTTGCAACTTCACGTTACCTATTAGTGACCTCTGGACTTCTGTCCACTTTAAATCAGGCTCCAGAGTATGCCCAAGTTCCATGAAATTGGCTAAAGAAAGAGTTTTTTCAGCATAGGTATTTTTCCCCCCAATAGCTCGCGTCTAGGCCTTATTTACCCCGGAGCCACTGCAGAGCCCTCCTACCCCCCCTCCCCCCGCCCTGGGTCTTTACAGCTGGCATCCTGGAACCTTGAAAATCCCAAGAACTGCGAACAAAACTTGCCTTCACTTGCCCTGAAGCCTCAAGTTCCGGGTGGAAATTTTGATTCCTTCACGAGGACTTCGAACAAATTACTGAATTTTCTGGGCCTCAATTTCTTTGCCCATAAGAGGGGGGCAAATAGGAGGACTTCCCTCATGGGTTAATGTAAATTTTAATGAGACACACCCGTGAACCATTTGAGCACTGTTTTCAGTGGCACCTCCTCACCATCTTCACTATTGACCTCTTCCTTTGAAACAACTCGTAGCTTTTCAGGGTATGGACGGGCGAGTGTATACGCAGCATTCCCTAATTGTTGGACAGGACCCTCGTTCTAACGTTTATTGTTATAAATACTTCTTCAGAGAACCCCCTCAGGCAAATATGCTCATCACTATGCATGTATTTCCCTAAAAGAGATTCCTGGAGGTGGACTTTCCTGATCAGAGTATTTGCCCGATTCTCATTTTGCTACTTCTTGACCGATGGCCTTCCAAAGAAGTTTGTGCCTCCTTCTATTCCCACCTTGTGAGAGAACACTCTTTTCTTGGCAACCCCATCCGATATTTATTTGGGGATTTTCACTGGTCCTTGGTCTCACACATTCCTAAGGCTTGTAGGTGAGGGGCCAGTGCTGTGACAGTCCCCTTTGTTCTCTTGGGCCCCCCTGGGGATCCTGGGGAAGTGGTTCATGAGGTTGGATTCCTAGAACTGTAGAGGAGCCTTCTTTTCCCAGCGTTCGTGTGGCAGGGAGCGAGCCCAGGCTTCTTGGCAACAACAACTCCTGCCTCAGAGAGGGTCCTTCGTGGTGGGTCCTGAGCCAAATAAAGATCGGAAAGGGGAGAGGTTTACAATTTTCACGAGACTTTAGATAATGGATCTTTTTAAAAATTTTATTTATTTTTGAGAGAGAGACAGAGAGCAGGGGAGGGGCAGAGAGAGACTTCCAGGAGGCTCCGCACTGTCAGCGCAGAGCCCAACGCAGGGCCTGACCTCAGACTGCGAGATCATGACCTGAGCCGCTTAACCAACCGGCCACCCAGGTGCCCCTCGGAGTCTGGCACTTCCTGGAGCTGCTAGAGGCCCCAATGGCACCCTTGGTCTTCTTGTCTCCCCTGTGATTCCAAAACATGGACAGTAATCTTCGGGGTCGTCTGGAGACCAACACGCTAGAAAGATCACCAAGCCCCACAGTCAAAATGGCGGCCAAAAATGGAGTCAGTATGGCCAGCGTTCCTACAGTGATCGTGTCTGAGCATGAACAGAACGCAGTCCACACCACAAAAAATGACCAAGCCTCCCCTCCCTTTCCCAACCAAGTAACTGTTGCTTCTTTACCGATATCATTTTTAGCTCTGTTCTACTCCTGCCGCTTTTTGAATACAAATTATCAAGAATTCCAAAAGTAGAATTGTCCCACAGTCCCCCACTGTGTCTGTGTCTCCTTTGTTGCAGTGAACCAAGAAACCCAACTTTGTTTGATGTTTGTTCCTGATGGTTATAGACCCGGAGGGCATCTACACTGTAGAGGAGGCAGATGCCGTTCTGATTCTTGACCATTTACATTCAACTGCTCTCTCACCTCCCTTCGCAAACGCTTACAGAATCTCCCTTTTGTCCCTACTGCTTTGAAACTTGATCTATTTTTATCCACTATCCTGGGCACCTAATGGGCCCTTTCATTTATATTGATATACATTTATATTTCTCGGGTATCACTCCAGAGAGGTTTATGTATATACAAGTAAAAGTGTGTTCTCTTGCAACCAACATTACCCCCTTGATACAGATGATTGCACATTATAAGATTGTTCCTCGCTTTAGAATCTTCGCTTGATTTATGTCTCAGTGAATTTAAGTTAGCTTTTGCTGTATGACAAACCATCCCAAACTTACTGATGATAGTAATAATTTATGATTCTTTTTAGTGCTTCTGTGAGTTAGACGTTTTTCTGGTCTATACCCAACTCATTTGGGGCTGGGTGGTGTAGGGTAGCTCCTGCCCATGGCTGAGGCACAGCCGAATTGACTGGAAGAGCTGGGATGGAGCTTTTTCTCCATGTGATCTCTGCAGCCCACTGGCTTGGGGGTGGGGGGGTGTCTCAGGATTCCAAGAGCAGCAAGAAGAGGCTAACCCCCAGGATGCAAACATTTTTCAAGCCTGTTCTTGTATCAGGTTTGCAGAGGTGCCAACATTGGCCAAAGCAAGTCGCAGAGCCAATCCCACGTTCAGATCGAGGTCAGATAGGCTCCACCTCTTGATGAGGGGAGCTGCAGAGCGTACAACCCTTTCTTTCCAGTCGCGCCATATTGGAATATCAGGAGCGTCCTAGGTCTTTTTTACAGCTTGCCGAACCACATTTAATCGTCTGTTTGTATTGTTGTATTTTTAGTTACCCCCAAACGGATGGACATTTAGAGAGGTTTCCAGGCTTCTGCTTAATGAAAATGAAAAATGCATCCAGGGCCTTGGGGGGGGGGGGAGGTCCTTAACATAGGGGACATGGGAGTTGGGGAGTGCACCCTGGGATTTGAGGGGTGGACTCTAGGAGGCTGAGGGTGGACCCTAGGAAGTCGGGGGTGGATCCCTGGGTATGGTGGGTGGAGCCCAGAAGCTGGATCTTGGACACCAGGGGCCTGAGGGGGTGAACTGCAGGAGCTGGTGGATATACTCCTGGCCCCTGGGGGTGAACCCCAGCAGATGGGGGAGGATGGAAGCCCGGAGCAGGTGGGTGGACCCCAGGAGACGACCGGGGAAGCTGCGGAGGGCGAGAGGCACCCAGGGTGCAGGCCCACTGGGCGGCCTTGTATATATTTGAATTCACACATGTGTGCGTATCTGTGGAATAAATTTCTAAATGTGGATTTTAAAAAGTATTTAAAAAAAGGTTAATTACTCGAAAGATGTTGTTTTAAAAACACCTTGTAGATCTTGCAACAATCTACCCTTTCACTAATCTTTTTTTAACCTCTCCAACAAATTAAACTTAAAAATTTTATCATTTTCTATGGGTAAAAAATGTTATTTCAGTGCAGTTTTAAATTGCATTACTTTCATTGATAGCAGCATTGAATGTTGAATATCTTTTCTTATCGATAGCAGAAATTTGTATTGTCCTTTTTATTTTTATTAATTTTTAAAATATTTATTTTGGGAGAGAGAGAGAGTGCAAACAAGGGATGGAGCAGAGAGGGAGGGAGGGAGAGAGATGGAGGGGAGAGAGAGAGAGAGAGAGAGAGAGAGAGAAAACCCAAGCAGACTCTGCACTGCCATCACAGAGCCTGATGCCAGTGGAACTCACCAACCCCAAGACCTTGACCTGAGCCAAAAGCAAGACTCAGCCCTTAACCGACTGAGCGCCCCAGAAATGTATATTTCCTATTCTTTATATGTTTGCTATTTTTATTGTGTTGTTGGCCTGTTTCCTATTGGTTTTATAGTTCTGTAACTATGAGGGAAATTAGCTGTTTGTATAGGATGCGTGTTCTAAGAATGTAGACGTTGGATAGGTTTAGTGAAGTTGGTGCGGCCACAGAAGAGAAGCAGGTTTGAAAGGATGAAGTTGATTATGTTCACATTCCAAAGAGGGGGGTGCTGTTGTGCACAGCAGGGCCACACAGGAACATAACCAGCAGGGTGCTCAATTTAACAGGTGGGGAGTAGAGATAGGACCTGTGGGCCATTGTCTTTACTGGGTCTTGTGTGGGGTGGAGGGAAAGGAAACGGAGAGAGGTGAGGAGGGAGTGAGTAGGGAAGGATGGGGGTGGGGGAGAAGGGAAGAAGGGAAGTGGAAGTTAGAGTCCTGTGGTTGGGTTTGTTATCAAGGGGTCTCAGCTGTTTTGGGGTGTGAGTTCACATTAGGGCCGTGAGAAGGATGTCAACTACCAAAGTATGAACTTAAAATGGAGGATTTTTAATGCAATGTGAGTTGCAAATATTTCTCCAAATTGTTTGTGTTTGGACTTTACTTATAAAGATTCCATTTGATTTATGTAGTCAAATACATGGGTATTTTCTCTCAGGACTTCTGAATTTACATCACAGAACAGCTTTTTACCACACACGCCAAGTTAATAACTGTTTCACGTTTCTACAAGAACTTTTATGTTTCTCTTTATTATTATTTAAATCTTTGATCAATTTGGAATTTATCTTATATAAAGGACATGGATCATTGTTTTTTTCTAGATACTTTACTAGTTATTCAGAACTCTTCATTAGAGTTATTGGTTCAAGATCTTCTTTCTACTACATTTCTTATGTATCTTTGTCTATTTCTGGATTCTTGTCCCATTGATTACAGTCGATTCATACACAATATCTTAACTATTTTAGTTACTGTAATTAATATTTCATAGGATTAGTTCTTCCTTACTGTTCTAAAACAAAAAAGATTTTCCCTGAGTATTTCTCTGTATTACTTTTACATTTCCATTTAGAATTATATTGTCTAGCTTGAATTCTAAAAGACACTTTTTGATATTCTTAGAAAAACCACGTTAACTTCAGACAGCAAATTAAGGAGAGATGTTATCTTTGTGATGTTGAGGCTCCTACCCAGGAACGTAGATCTTGGCTGACAAGGAAGCAGGCTGCCCTGATGCAGTGGTTCCTAAACTTGAACATTGACCTAAACCACCTTGACAGCGAGGTCACGGATCGCTGGGCCACCCTCCGGTTTCTGATGCCGCAGGTCAGAGGTGGGGCTTGAGAATCTGCGTATCTCACAAGTTTCCGAGCGACGCTGATGTTTGTCCTGGCGCCACACTTTTGAGAATATCCGGCCTCATATACTGACCATTTCGGAGACGGTTGGTGGGATACAGAAGGGAGACGGAAGCGTATTTACAAACTACAAACACAAAACAAACAAAAAACCCAACCCAACCCCTACCCCCCCCCCCAAAAAAAAACCCAGCACCGTTAAACGATCCCGAGAGAGGGAGGCGGACGACTTGTACGGAGCTAAATGCGTTTGTGGTGGTGGTGGAGGTGGTGGAGTCTCTAGACCCGGGCCAAACTTGGCTCCCACTGCCTCGCACAACTACTCAAGCCACACCCACCATTCCAACGCTTGACGGAGACTGGGCAGGAACCAACGTGGCGCACAGTCGAGCTTTCGGGGCAGAGCAAAGTTCTCCGGAGGGTCAATGACCACCTCACGACCCACGGGCGTCGCGCTGGGAGGGGTCGCCCCATACCCCCGGCAGGGCTGCCCCGGGGGGGCCCCCGCGCACGCGCGCGCCGCTGGAGCCCCGCCCCGTCCACGCCCCCCTTTTCCAGGCACTTCCGCGTCCCTCCTCCGCCCCCCAGATCCTTTCCCAGGGCTCTCTCCTTTCCCCCCCCGCCCCAGGATCTTCTTAAACGAGTTGATTTTACAACCCTGTGCGGCGGATGATCGCTTCAGACCCCGGAAGGCAAAAACAGTTGCTCCTCGGCACATAGCGGGAGACCTTTCTAACGAGCTAAGACCTTTCAAAACCTCAATCCAAATTCCCCACCAAGCAGAAGAGAACGAGCGTGTTTCCATCCACTCCCATCCAAAGGAATCCTCCCCGTGGAGCAGAGTCGCGGCAGGACGGAAGTGGAGCCTCACGGATCAGGACTCGGAGCCGCGTCGGCTCCCGTCACCTGTGTTCCCGGAGAAGCTTCGGCCACGGGCAGCAGTGGGTCAGGGAACCCAAGTCTCAACGATCAGAATTCCTGATTCATATTCCTCGTGTTTGCTCAATTTGGGGCGAATAGAGGAGATTCCTGAAAACTGTTACCAAAGTTTAAAACAGTTGTGGCCACAGTGGCTGTTTAGAAGTTCATAGCTATTGGTTGCTAACACAGGATTTAGTAGAGGCAAGAAAAAGCTCTCGCCCAACGTGGGGCTCGAACCCACGACCCTGAGATTAAGAGTCTCATGCTCTACCGACTGAGCTAGCCGGGCGCTGGTAGGTCGGCCTCACTTTTAGGAGTGTCATTTCTTTCCAGAGACAGGCCGCATGGTACAGGTACAAACCAATTGGTGTGAATGGGACCCCGGGTGTGCGGGATTTTGTAAACATCGTAGTAGCCTTTTACCACCGGAAACCTGAGGTTTTGAGAGGGTGACGCGGACTGCGCGGGGCCAAGCAGCCTAGCAGAGGACGGGGAATCACGAGTCTTGAAACCTACATGTTTCTGCGTGGACCGGGTCATCTTGACACCGGGGTTTCTAGCGTGCGGACTCCTTGAGGAGGAAACGCCCGAGCGAGATTTCAGGTCAGACGGGAGTCAGAACCTGAAACGATTTCACTCCACTCGCCCACCTTTCCATTTTCCAACGTCTGGTACAGGCGCTGAGTTCCGGGCCGGAAGCGAAGGGGTCTCACCTCTGCAGTCTTGGGGGCAGCTCCAAGGATCCGCAAACCTCCCTGAAGGGCTGCCGCGCCAGAGCTATTAGGTTTGCTTTACGTGGGCGAACCGCGGAATGAGTTGAACAGAAACTCATCCAATTTGTCGACAGCGTTTCAGCGACGCTGCCGGAAAGGAAGAGAAAATTACACACTTTACCCCCAACTTTTAAAAGGGTTGAAAAAGCAAGGCCGCCACCAGTATCTGGTATGCCGTGACTCGGATTCGAACCGAGGTTGCTGCGGCCACAACGCAGAGTACTAACCACTATACGATCACGGCGCGCCACCTGCCAAGCGGCGCAGTGCGAGGTAATTTTACAGCTTTTGGAACAGGCTTCTTCCTCCCCCCGCCCCCGCTTCTGTTTTACTGGCCCCGTTCAAGTGATCTGTACCAGTCAAATACCAAATAAACGTTTCCGATCCACAACCTCGAAGCCGTGACCTCTGAGTCTGGGTCTGAACTCCCTCATCCCGCGGAGCCAGCGCCAGCATCGCCCCTCCGCTGCTCGGCGGCGGCGGCTGCTGCCACCGACCGTCCCCGGTCGACCCCCGCGAGCCACTTCTCTCCCTTACAAAGAATCAAGCCGCCCCTCCCACGCGTGCGAGAGGCCGGCCGCGAGGATCCTCCTGTTGACATCTCCAGCCTGTACCCTGGAATTGAGGTTCCTGGCCCCGGAATGGCGGAACCCCACGAGACGCAGAGCTGTTCTGAGGCCCTCCTCTTCATTTCTTCTTGCTTCCTTCCCGGTTCCAAGTACCCTGGTGCTCTCCCGGGAACTGCGGGCTCTTGGGCTGACTTCCTCATTCTGACTCTTCGGTAAACCAGGGCGCATCCGAGGATTTAGAAAAACAAGTCTGAGAAGCGTCTATTTCAGACCCTTCCCTGAAGACCCGAAAAGGATAATTACCGTGAACTGGTGCGACGCCAGCAGCCGAGACCGGCAGACGGGCTTGGCTCTCGGTTGCAGCTACAAAAACCCCGGAACCTCTGTTTTGTAGGAGGCTCTCCCAGAATAGTCTCAAAATTCAAGTGCGGTCAAAAGTCTTTCCTTTCCCCGTGCTTTACTGATTTATGTAAAAGCTTTGGGCGATAAAAAAAAAAAAGTGCGTTGGCCGGGAATCGAACCCGGGTCAACTGCTTGGAAGGCAGCTATGCTCACCACTATACCACCAACGCAAGCCGGGAACGGAGTCGGTGCATTTCCTTATGAGGAGTATGTCGTGCAGTTTTTCTTACACAGTTCCGTATCCTGAGATCCATATCAGAAGATAATCCCAATGCAAAGCCAAAAAAGGACTTGGAAGAGAATCCCTCCAGGATTTCTCCTATGGTTACATTAAAAATTCTGTGGTAGTTTCCTACTGATTCGCAGGTTTTTAAAAAGTCAATTCTAGTTTTGTTTTGTTTTGTTTTAATTGTGGTTTGAAGGGGGCTTCTGAAATCCAGTGAAGGAGTTAAGGCTCCCCTGATGGAGTTATCTCCATACATAGATCATTATGAATTTCAGAGTGTTTTCATAGGACAAATGCAATAAGATACAATTCCAAAGGAAAAGGCATACGCAATTTAAAGCTTTGAATACTTATTGCCAAATTGCTGTGTGTAGAGAGAACACCAATTTCGCTATTCAATGAGCACTATCGTATTACACCAGTCAACGGGATGTCATTTTTTTCATCTTAACGAAATCGCCAGATAAAAAGTCTTGCCTTAATTTCCATTTATTCTGTTACCATTGAAGTCGATCATTTTTATATTAACAATTATTTGTATTAGTCTGTCTATTTTTCTAATTATTTATATTATATTCATATTACTGATTTATACCAATGTGTCGTTTGTCTTGAATATTATTTACAGGATTTTTAGATGAGCAGAAGTTTCCTGTTGTTATGTAGTCTAATCTATCAGTTTTATTCTTTATGATTTCTGTCTTTGCTTTTATCTTGGAAAAGTCTTCTCCTGCTCAATATTAACATAATTATCCACTAATGTATTGCTTCAGTTCTCGAACTTAATTCTTTAACTCATTTAGTATATGGTTTGAGGTAGTAATTCTACTTCCTAGAATTTATCCTAAGGAAATATCTAGGGATAAACAAAGGTATGCCTACACAGATGTTCATCAAAGTGTTTATCTGTAATGCCAAAATTTTAGGGAGGGGAACTCTAAGATTCCAGAAATAGGATAGATTAAGTCCTTTGATGAAAGCCCACATGATTGTTGTTGTTTTTAATTCTATATACATTGTACACTACTGGCAGAAGTGTAAATTGGCACGAACTCTCTGGAAGGCATACTGGCAATATCTATCCATAAATGCACATACCTTTTGAGCCAGCATTTCAATTGCTCGGCATTTATTCCACACACATGCAAAATTACATGTGTGCAAGCTTATTTATGGTGGCATTGTTTGAATAGCAAAGGATTAGAAATAACCTACGTGTCCATCAAAAGGAGGTTGGTTCAATTAATTATGGAATATCATCAATATACTATGTGCCGTAGGAAAGAATGAGGAACCGCTTCATGTCTAATCTGGAACTACTTCTAAAATATATTAAGTGAAAAAGGCAAAGTGCAGAAAAGCGTGTATAGAGTGCTATCATTTGTGCAAGATGGATGGTAGGCAGGTATGCATGCACTTGAATTTCCATAAAATATTTATGTCATTATAATTATGAAACATAACATTCGTTGCCTTATTAGAAGGAAACTAAATGGCAGAGGTAAAAAGTAGGTTTATCAGTTATATCCTTTGCATCGTTGAATCCTAAATCATGTAAATATATTACCTTTTCTAAAACTAAGTTAAATTGAAAGAAAATATATTAGTAAAGAATATTTATTTCCACTGGCAAATGTTGGAAATATATTAACTTTAAAAACAACTTTATGACCAGCATGATTCCTTTTCTGTTTTAAAAACGTGATGTCTATGGTTAGTAGGCGGTTCTTACTATGTATATTTCTGCATCTCCTGTATTTCAGCTTTGGAGGGATGGGGGGAACGGCCTAGGAGAAACAGTTATCTTTAAAAGGCTTCTGTGGGATGTTAAAGAAAGAAAAAAAAAAAAAAAGTTCTTCCCTGACCGGGAATCGAACCCGGGCCGCGGCGGTGAGAGCGCCGAATCCTAACCACTAGACCACCAGGGAGATTGAGAGGGCCCTTTGATAGAAAGTATATGGCTCCGTTTGTGTGTGTTTCTGCTTATTCTTCAGTGTATCATTTCGGTTGCTTTAGGTTTTGATATTCCTGAAAATTGGACCTTCCTCAAGTCCTATTTATTTTGGGAAACAGAAAACCTGTGAGAGAACTCCCAAGACTATCTCCCAGAGCTGAGGGTGGATGCCCTTATACACACCATCATAGTCCTCACTCAAAACCAGAGACGAATATCGGGGCAGAGACAGAGAGACACAAAAGAACGTCTCAGCCTCACGTAGTTGCAGTGATTTACTGAATTGTGATGAGGAGAAAAGTAAAGATCTCCAGTTGGAGCTTTGTCCCAATCGCCCAGGAACTCTTCCTAAAGAAACATAAAGGCTGGTGTGTGTGACTAACTCTAGAAGATCCTCGTCCTGGGGCAGCTTTTTTTCTTCCGTGAACTTGAACCAAACTCTGTTGGCCAAAACAAATATTACAGACAAGCGAGAGTCCATGGGCCCACTGGGCCTTGGTGGTCAGCAGGACCTGAGCCTAACTCGGAGGGGTGGGGGGTGGGGGGGGGACGGGGGAGACTAAGAGAAGGCCATGGGGTTGGAGTTTAAAATTTTTTTAACATGAAGAAAGGAGAGCGGGAGGAAGGAGGAAGAAAACTGGGGTGCAGCCTCCACTGACGGAACTTTTAAAACGATACCCATCAATGTGTACAAATTAACTTTATAGGAGAGAGAAAAAAGAAAGCAAATGTAGCAAAATGTTGACAATGACGCCAGATGAGGGGTAAGTGAATGCTCCTTATTTTATTCTTTCAAGGTTTCTGACGGTTTGAATTTTTTAAAAATAGGGGCACCTGGGTGGCTAAATATTTATTTTCACAAAAACCAGTAATCCTGTTGTCACATGTCACCATGGACCCTAACAGAGCCCACTTTTTTTTTTTTTTTACTCCAGCTCTGTTCCCACTGAGCAGCAACCTGTGCCCCAAGAGGGGGAAAATATCTAACTTTCAGAGCAACATTTTGGAATCGTACCTGGGAACGGTACCTGAGTGGACGGCTAGGCTAGCAGAATTTCCGTCGGTCAGAAGAAATGATCCTCTTTATGTCTCGGACAACAGGTCCGTTTTCATCGATTATTCTGCCACCTGCTGGTAATTTTTGGTAACACATAAGAACCTAAGAAAGTATGAACTTTGGGAGCCAGTCACCTTTCTCAACATTAAAACCCCTCATCATTCAGGACAGGACTAACCCGCCTCCTCTTCCTGGCACCACACACCTACGCGTAGAAGGGGGAGGAGTGTAATTCATTCACTTCACTTCACTTCATGTTCTATTTCTTTTTTTCCTTTTTTCAAACATTTTCAGATCACATGCCAGACTTGGTATTGAAGTTTCAAAATACACTTAAAGAATCCATAATCAGGGACGCCTGGGTGGCTCAGTCGATGAAGCCGACTGACTTGACTCAGGCCATGATCTCACCGTTTGTGGATTCCAGGCCCCCTTCGGGCTCTGTGCTGACAGCTCAGAGCCCAGACCCCGCTTCGGATTCTGTGTCTCCCTCTCTCTCTGCCCCTCCCCCACTCTGCTCTGTCTCTCAAAATTAAACAAACATTAAAAAAATAAAAATAAAAAGCTCATAATCAAAGGGCATCTGGCTGGCTCAGTCAGAAGTGCAGGCAACTCTTATCTCCCGCTGTGAGTTTGAGCTCCACCTTGGGCATAGAGATTAAACTTAAAAAAAAAAAAAAGGGAGAGAGAGCTCACAATCAAATGGAAAATGAAATAAGCACGGGAATAAAAGGATCAGTGAAGACCGAGTTAGATGTGCTTTTCCCAATTCCTCCTGCTAATGTATCTAAAAACCTTGGACATTACATATAAAACAAACATAAAAGACTTGAAAGGTGGAGACAAGAAGGCACACCAGCTAGGAGCCTCAGAACCTAAGAAACTACACACTGACGATTTCCCCGGGTTTTCTTTTTGTCTCATGTATCCCAGATGTGATGCGGAAGAAGCCAGCAACCTGGGAATACCGCGGGATGCAGACAAAGGAAAACAAAACAAAACCAACAAAAGCCTGTTCTTTCTAGCCAAAGGACTGAGAAGGCAGCCTAGCAAAACAGAAAACGTCTAGATAATAACTGCTCTACCCCAGCCAAACACCGCAGAAAGAACTGTGGCTCCTTCCTACCCGCACTAGTAAAGGTTCAATGGGCCTAGACTTGTGCCTTCATGAGGCCTTTTAGGAGATTTTCCTTCCCTTCTCTGCTAGATTGGTTCCAGAGGAGACGTGGTGGAGAGTCAGTGCTTTCACCAACACCCGGTGACAACAAGGCCACCTCCACCCCCCACTGTCAAGCAGAGGCCATGCGGGAGGGACAAGAAGGCCTTCCTTTCTCTCCCAGCCAGGTTGGTGTCAGTGGAAGCCCAATGGGCAGCTGAAAAACTCCTCACCTAAGCAGTAATGGAAGCCCCTCCCCTCAGCTATCAATAGAGGCCCAGTGGGGAAAAAAATACACCTGCTTGGCTGTAACAAGACCTCACCCCTACTTACATGGCCTGAGTAAATAAGATCCAGAGTTCTAAATGTCCAGGTTTTAATAAAATAGCCCTCATCATACCACTGAGAAAGATCTTCAACTGAATGAAAGCAGGCCGTACCTAGATGACAGATATTAGAATTATCTGACAAAGATTTTAAAGCAGTCATCATAAAAACGTTTCAACAAGCAATTACAAAGATGCTTGAAAAACATGAAAGAAAAAATAGAAAGTCCTAGTAAAGAAAGTAAGACTTTCAGCAAGGAAATAGAAGATTTAAAGAAAACCTAAATAGGCATTTTAGAGCTAAAAAAACACAACCACCTTGGGGCACCTGGGTGGCTCAGCCGGTTAAGTGTTCGTGAGATCATGAGATCTAGCCCCGAGTCAGGTTCTGTGCTGACAGTACAGAGCCTGCTTGGGATCCTCTCTCTCTCTCACTCTTTGCCCCTCCCTTGCTCACACACATTCGCTTGCTCTCTCTCTCTCTCTCTCTCTAGCTCAAAATAAATAAATAAACACTTTTACAAGCTACAATAACCAAAAGAAAACAACTCAGTGGATGGGTTCAACAGCAGAATGGAGGGGACAGGGGAAAGAATCAGTGAACTAGAAGACAGAACAATAAAAATTACTCAACTTGGACAACAGAGAAATAAAATGAAAATAAAAAATAGCAGAGTCTCAGGCACTTGTAGGATTATAGCAATGGGTCTAATATGTCATCAGATTTCCATAAGGAGAAGAAAAAAAGAACAGGACTCAGAAAGTTCTAAAAGAACTAACAGTTAAAACTTTTTGTGTATATTACCACACACACACACAAAACTGAAAGAGAAATCCTAACAAGGTTTTCTTTTTTTAATTTTTTAGTGTTTATTTATTTTTGAAGGAGAAAGAGACAGAGCGTGAGTGGGGGAAGATCAGAGAGAGAGGGAGACACAGAATCCCAAGCAGGCTCCAGGTTCTGAGCTGTTAGCACAGAGCCCGACACCCCTCCTAACAAGGTTTTTTGCAGATGTAGACTAAATTGTTCTAAAAGTTGGGGTGCCTGGGTGGCTCAGTCGGTTAATCGTCTGACTTCGGCTCAGGTCATGATCTCACAGTTCGTGGGTTCGGGTCCCGCATCGGGCTCTGTGCTGACAGCTCAGAACCTGGAGCCTGCTTGGGATTCTGTGTCTCCCTCTCACTCTGCTCTTCCCCCACTCACGCTCTATCTCTCTCTCCTTGAAAAGTAAACACTAAAAAAAATTTTTTTTTAAATAAATTGTTCTAAAAGTTAAATGGAAAGGCAAAGGAACTAGAGTGGTTAAAACAAAGTTTGAAAAAGAAGAATTAAGGGCGAAGAATCACCTTGTCCATTTTCAAGACATCTAAGTCTACAGTAATCAAGGTGGTGTGCTATTGGCAGAAAGATACAGATCAGTGAAACAGAATAGAGAACTCAGCAACAGACTCACACAAATATGACCAACGGATTTTTTTCCCACAAAGATGCAGAAGAAGGAAGAGGTTTTTTAAATATACGTTGCTGAAGAAAGTGGACATCTGTAGGCAAAAAACAAACAAATCTGTCGACTTTAGCTTTATGCCTTATATAAGAACTAACTCAAAGTGGATCACCAACTTAAATGTGAAGTGCAAAACTTTTAGGAAAAACAAAGCACTTCACGAGCTAGGGCTAGTCAAAGATTTGACACCAAAAGCATGATCCATAAAAGGAAAAACTGATAATTTAGACTTCATCAAAATTAAGCACATTTGCTTTGCTAAAGACCCGGTTATGATGATGAAAAGACAAGCAAGCGATTAGGAGAAAATATTTGTAAACCACGTACAGAATAGAGGACTGTTACCTAAAATATATAAAGAACTCTGCAACTCAACAATAAAAATAAACCAATCTAATGAGAAAATGGTCAAAAGACATGAAAGGACATTTCACCAAAGAGGATTTGCAGATAGCAAATTAGCACGTGATAAGATGTCCCACATCATTAGCCATTATGAAATACAAATTAAAATCACAATTAGAAGGGGGCCTGGGTGGCTCAGTCAGTTAAGCGTTTGCCTTCTGGCTCAGGTCATGATCTCATGGCTTGTGAGTTGGAGGCCCGCATCAAGGCATCAAGCGCCAGGGCTCTGTGCTGACAGTTCAGAGCCTGGAGCCTGCTTTGTATTCTGTGTCTCCCTCTCTCTGCCCCTCCCCTGTTCACACTCTGTGTGTCCCTCTCTGTCTCTCAAAAATAAACATTAAGAAAAAAAGCTTTTTTTTAAAAAAGAAAAAAGACAATCCTTAAAGCCATACGTATTGTAACCGTTTATGTAACATTCTTTTTTTTTTTAATTTTTAAAAATGTTTTATTTATTTCTAGGCGAGAGAGAGAGACAGCGTGAGCAGGGAAGGGTCAGAGAGAGAGGGAGACACAGACTCTGAAACAGGCTCCAGGCCCCGAGCTGGCAGTCAGCACAGAGCCCTATGCGGGGGCTCGAACCCATGAACCATGAGATCATGACCTAAGCGAAAGTGAAAGTCGGATGCTTAACCGACTAAGCCACTCAGGCGCCCCCCCCAT
>NW_024081355.1:864059-947313 GCF_003009895.1 Hyaena hyaena | reverse complement strand
TTTACTACTGTTAAGGTAGGGACGGAGATGGGAGGCAATTAGGTGTGGCAACATGAGGGATTCTTGTGATGTCCTTTATCTTGACTGTATCAATGTCAGTATCTTGATTGTAACATTGAACTATAGTTTCCCAAAATATTGGGGAACCAGTGGCAGAAACTGGGCAGAGGGTACATGGGATCTCTCTGTATTATTTCTTACACTTGCAATGTATAATTATCTCAAAAGAAAAGGTTTATGTTTAACAACTATAGAGTTTCAGTTTTGCAAGACACAAAGTTCTGGTGACTTAGCTGCAGCGTGAATGTACTTAACACCACTGAACTGTACACTTAAAAATGGTTAAGATAGTAAATTTTATATTGGGTGTATTTCACCACAATGAAAAATATTATAAAGGAACAAAAAAGTTTACTTTAAAAAAAGTAGAATAGGGGCACCTGGGTGGCTTAGCCGGTTGAGCATCCGACTTTCGCTTGGGTCATGATCTCACGGTTCGTGGGTTCGAGCCCCGCGTCGGGCTCTGTGCTGACTGCCAGCTCAGAGCCTGGAGCCTATTTCAGAGTCTGTGTCTCCCTCTCTCTGACCCTCCCCTGCTCACGCTGTCTCTCTCTCTCTCTCTCTCCTAGAAATAAATAAAAACATTAAAAAATTAAAAAAAAAAGTAGAATAATTTTACAAATAAAAACTGGAATTGAGTGGGACGAAGTAAAATTAATTCCAGCAGAGGGAGCGAAGAAACGTTGGGAACACTGCCCACACCAGGAGAGAGGCCAGCATTAGAACTCATAGCTCCTCTCCAAATTATCTGAGATTCTCTTATACTTGGAGTTTTAAGATCCGTATGAGCTTCTGAGGCGCCTGGGTGGCCCAGTTGGTTAAGCATCTGACTTCAGCTCAGGTCATGATCTTGTGGTCCGTGAATTTGAGCCCCACATCGGGCTCTGTGCTGACAGCTCAGAGCCTTGAGCCTGTTTCAGATCCTGTGTCTCTCTCTCTCTCTGCCCCTCCCCTGCTCATGCTCTGTCTCTCAAAAATAAATAAACGTTGGGGCGCCTGGGTGGCTTAGTCGGTTAAGCGTCCGACTTTCGCTTAGGTCATGATCTCGCGGTTTGTGGGTTCGGGCCCCAAGTCGGGCTCTGTGCTGACTGCCAGCTCAGAGCCTGGAGCCTGTTTCAGTCTGTGACTCCTTCTCTCTCTAACCCTCCCCTGATCACGCTGTCTCTCTCTCCTAGAAATAAATAAAAACCTTACAATTTTTTAAAATAAAAATAAATAAACGTTAAATTTTTTTAAGAGTTAAAAAAAAAGATCCATATGAACTCCTAACCCTTTATGACATCAGATTTTCCCACATAATGCCAGATGGCATCAATCTCAACTCTTCCTATTGTCCACAGAAATTCTTGTCTGGATGGACTTTCTTGTCTTCACCATCCTTTTACACTGGTGGTTCTCAACTTTAGCCACACATGAAATTACACAGGGGGTATTAACAACAATAAAAATTCCCGGTGGTTGTGTTCCACCTTGAGAAATTCTGACTCAGTTGGTCTGGAGTATAGTTTGAGCATCAGTACTTTTTAAATACTTATTCATTTTTGAGAGACCGAGGGGTACTGGGGGGGGGGGCAGAGAGCGAGGGAGACAGTCTGTAGCAGGCTCCAGGCTCTGAGACGTTAGCACAGAGCCCTATGCGGGGCTCGAACTCACAACTCCAAGATCATGACCTGAACTCAAGTCCACCACTTAACCGACTGAGCCACCCAGGCGGCCCCTAAGCATCAGGATCTGTTAACTCCTCTCCAGATGATAATATGCAGCCAAAGTTAAAAGCTGCTGCTTCAGGCACCGGATGGTACTTTTTTCCATTAAGCATTATATTTATCTTGTATTAAACTGTTATTTTTCATTTGTGTATATTTGTCCCCACAGGAAGACTGTAATCCCCTAGAAGGCCTTAGTTCTAACAAATATTTCCAGCGAATTTTAGGTGCTCAATCAACACTCAAAGAAGTCTCAACTAGCTAAGAATGTTCCTTGGCTTGGCCCCAGGATCCAAGTGAATTTGGCTTAATGAATACAGTCCAGATCTGAGACAGAACAAAGGAAGGAGATGAAATCTAACATTTGGTGAGAATGACAGACATTATTTCTGATATAGCAGTGGCGAAGGTCCAGGCCTAAACAACTGAGAAACCTTTGCCTAATTAGCAGGAAATGGGGACAAAACAAAATACAAGGCCTCAGTCCTCACCCCTAATTACTATATGTTTCTCATGATAAATCACCTACCAGTTCTATTTGTTTTATTGTGGTAGGAACCCCTCCCTAAGGAGAGAGAAAAAAATGAAGGAGAGAGAAGACTTCAAGGTCACCTACATCCCCCAGGTGCCTACACCCCCCATGGCCTTGTAAGCTGAGACAACTTAATCAGACTGCATGTTTATGTGTGTTACCATATATGGGAGACAAAGAAATAGAAAATGTATAAAAAAACTATGCCATGTGAAGTGGGCCGCTCAGTTCTTTGGGTACAAACCCAACTGAGTGGTGCCGGCACAGATAAAGCTGCTTCCTGGAAAGAAAAGCCTCGGTGTCACGACTCTCTGTGCAAGAATCCTGCAACATTATCTGCAGCACCTTAATAAGAATATTCAGAGCTCTTCAGAAGATGGAGGAGCCTATGTGTGCTGGAGTCCAGGAGTCAATCAGAGACACCCAAAGTCCTTCTGAGGAACATTCTAGCAGCGTGTCGCCACTGGATAACTAAAACCCCAGCAAGGAGACCTTAAGGGGTAGTAATTCACAGACAGGAAGCTCACGTAGTATCTCATGGACTCTGATAATTTGTAATCATCAACTTTAGCCACACATGAAATCCAAGAGGCCTAAAATGCCTGACTCAGGAGGAGATATCCTGATGTGTAACTTAACAGTGTAAATGTCTCCTGTGCTCATTCAGCTTCCAAGTTCTGCTCAAATGAGGGGACAGGGTGAAGAGCCCGAAATTAAGTCCTCCCTTGAGAGCAACCTCGGGCTGCACGTAGCCCAGTTCCAGGAAAAGCTTCAGCTGAAGCCACCCTCAGGACCTCCCTCGGATCAGCCAGTCAAAAGAAATGTGTAACATTCCTGTGGTCTGAGTCAGGGCTGGGAACTGCAGGTAGTTCTCTGTACAAACTAGCCAATCGCTCACTGCTTGCCTAAACCCCAGGTAGGCCCTTTGAGCTCACCTTATAATCGGTCATTTTCAAAGGATTCTCAAAGGTCATGATTGGGTCCCGCCAAAAGTAACGGACGCCTCACGGATACTGAATAGTCAAAACTATAACCATGGGTGTTGTACAATTATGATTGGTGCTTATGTGATGATGCAAAACGTACAACGTGTGCACTGTAACACCCCCGTGCCTCACACCATAAAAACCCTGCTCCAGGGTTCTCCTTGCTGCCTCAGCGCCGGTAGGTGAGTGAGCCCCTGCTCGAGCTTGTAATAAAGACCCTTATGTACTTGCATCCGAGTCGGCTCCTTAGGAGTCTCAGGGGACTCACGATTCAGGCACAAGGGAAGTGATGTAATTATATATAAGGACTTTAGCACCAAAAGAAATACCTTAAAAGCATATAATCCGTTGCTTTTACAGAACTCATTTTTCCTTTAAAAAAATTTTTTTATATCTTTATTTTATTTTGAGAGACAGAGATAGAAAACGAGCGGGGGAGGGGCAGAGAGAGAGGGGAAGATACGGAATCAGAATCCCAAGCTGCTCCAGGCTCTGAGCTGTCAGCACAGAGCCCAGCGCGGGGCTCAAACCCACGGACTGTGAGATCATGACCTGAGCTGAAGTCGGAGCTCAACCGACTGAGCCCCCCAGGCACCCCAGAAGCTTTTTTCCTGATGAACGCCTTCCCGGCATCCCCAAATGTAAATTGGGATTTTTAGGACTACGGTGTAGGAAATCCTTAGAGCTTTGAGAGCGCGGGTTTGAAATCCACAACCTACAGGTGATGGGGCTGAGGTCTGGGTTTGTGTGGCCCTGTCTTGGGAGGCTCCCGAGAGGAGCCAGGTATGTGAATTAAAAGGAATCAACAATCTCTTTTATATGAGAGAGTGAAGGTCACGTCCTTGAGCTCCACAAAAATAAACTGTTTCGATCTAAAGCAAGGATGGTCCATACGGTGAAAAGACTTCTGCTGAGCCAGCTGAGGTCATGGCCATGGTCATGATCATGCTGGGGATTGAGACTATCTAGAAGGATTCTTCTATCGGAATGGTATCACCTTTGGGATGGGGGTGAGGCTCTGGAAATTTGTAGGGGTAGTTGAACATTTTACATTGATTGGGGATGCAAATGGCACTTAGCAGGGGAGGGGGAGACAAGAATGCTAACTGCCCTGTACTGGGTGGGACAGTTCCACAAAACAAAGAATTGTCTCACAATGACAATAGGGCCCCCCACTGAGAAACGCTGAAGGCAAGGAAGCCAAAAAGATCTGGGTTACTTTACACTGAGATCCCAGGACATACGTTATTATGTTCTGCCACACAGCTGAACCCTAATCTTTCTCATCACATTTCAAAATTAAAAAAAAAATTTATTCTTGAGAGAGAGAGTTAGCAAATGGGGGGAGAGGTAGAGAGAGAAGAGACAGAGAATCCCAAGCAGGCTCAGTGCTGTCCGTGCAGAGAGCCCGATGTGGGGCCAGATCCCATGAGCTCATGAACTGTGACGTCATGACCTGAGCTGAAATCAAGGGAGGGGTGTTTAACCGACCGAACCAGCCAGGTGCCCCTCTCTCATTACTTTCACCCTCCATTCTACCCTTACCAGTTACTCACCTCCACCCTCACAATCGAGAATAATCCATTTTTTTCAGATGCTAGAAGGGAGGCCAGGAGCCATGGGTGGCTGGCTCCATAAACATCAAGACCATGGTAACAAAGAACGTCTTTTTTTTTTTTTTCCTTTCTCCCCTGAGAGAGAGAGAGAGAGAGAGAGAGAGACAGCGTGAGCAGGGGAGGGTCAGAGAGAGAAGAGAGGGAGACACAGAATCTGAAATAGGTTCCAGGCTCTCAGCTGGCTGTCAGCACAGAGCCCGACGCCAGGCTCGAACCCATGAACTGTGAGATCATGACCTGAGCCGAAGTCGGACGCTTAACGGACTGAGCCACCCAGGCTCCCCAAGAACGTCTTTTTAATAATGTGCCTAATTCTTCACCTGAAGATAAGGAAGCATAAAGCATAAAAACACTTTCTGGTGACAGAATTCAGTTCTTATCCAAATATAATCCCCTCTGCAAGACTTCAAGATGGAAAAGGATATAAACCAAAGAAACCAAACTAAGTCTGTAAGGGCATATACTGTATTGGGTAAGTCTTCAACAGCTCAGGTATTCTTCAGAACTACTTGATGGCCAGGACAGAATTGCTCCAAGGCCACCATGAAACACTCTTATGTCAGAAGAGCATGATTGATTTGCCTCTGGTTCTGTTACTGTTTTGAGCTGGGTACTGACCGCCTTACTCAACTGCCTACCTTGCTCTCACCACTGTCCACAGGAAAAGGTTAGCTCCTTGGTGGTCTGGTGGCCAGCCTTCAGTGCTGTCACAGTAAAGAGGAGTCACGTCTGTCCCAGCCCTCTAGGAGGAGGCATATGCCCTCCCCCCCCCAAATTGTAGTTAAAATGTCAAAGCACACGTTTGAGCATTTTCTGAGGCTTCTCTCATTAGATTTTCAAAAGGACTTGGTGATCCCCTCAAAGTAAGATCCACCAATTTATAAACTCTCAGTCCCAAATAATCCCAGCCTTGCCAACATTCCAATAAACTCCTCTCAAAGAAACCTATCGTCTGCTGCCTCAGTCTGCAGTCTCTGATTTTAGAAGCATTTTATTTTTGGAGCTCTGTTCTTAATGCAGGGGAACATAAGTGCTGCTTTCACCTTTCCAGGAATCAATGAAAACACCAAATGTGTAGATAACGGTGGTACAAAGTAAGGAATCTGTCTTTATATAATAGTTCCAAATGAGTACCATGATAGAATTCTGAGCTATGAAAAATGAATGCCTTTTTATTTAACTTAAATTTAAATCCACGCTTCCAAAAATATTTGATTTGCTTTTATTTATTTATTTTTAAATGTTTTTTATTATTTATTTCTAGGAGAGAGAGAAAGAGAGAGACAGCATGAGCAGGGGAGGGTCAGAGAGAGAGGGAGTCACAGACTGAAACAGGCTCCAGGCTCTGAGCTGGCAGTCAGCACAGAGCCCGACTTGGGGCCTGAACCCACAAACCGCAAGATCATGACCTAAGCGAAAGTTGGACGCTTAACCGACTAAACCACCCAGGCGCCCCGATTTGCTTTTATTTTGACCTTAGTTTATCCAAAAGAGATTTAAAGAGACTTGAAAAAAGGTAAAGAACGCCTCACATGTAACCGAAAACAAATAAAACAAACATAAAAATAGAAAATTCAAAAGCTATACAAAACATAAAATATATAACAAAACAAATTTATATAAATACTACGAGCATTATATTTTCCTCTGAACTTCTAAACAGTTAAAACAAAAAGAGAAAGAAAATGAGTTATATAATGCTCATTGCCTCTTAAAAGGAAACATAAAAAAAAACAAGCTGCCAAAAAAGGCAAACTTTTCCTCTACAGTGAACTTATCAAGTAGGCCCTTATGCTATAACTGAATACCTAGTGACCATCCCTGAGTTTCTCTGAAATGAATTTTGAAAAAGTATCTTGTTATTTAAAAAAAAAAAAAAAAAAAATCTTGTTTCCTTGTTGTTTCTTTCATTTGACACAAAATAAAAGAGGCTATCAAATGATTATCTTCTATGTTTTCAGCATACTGCTACAAGTGAAGGGTTTAGTGATGTCCTTCCAATGTGTTTAAACACACCAGAATTTTGTTTAATCCCTTAGGGTATATAAAAGCCGGATGCCAGCTTCTCTCTCTTTTTACCACTCATTCTCTTAGCCCGCACTGGACTTTGATGAAGATCTAAGACTGTTTTCTTTGGTTTACTATTTTTTTTTTAATTTTTAATGTTTGTTTATTTTTCATTTTAAAAAGTTTCTTATAGTTTATTCATTTTTGAGACAGAGAGAAAGAGAGCATGAGTGGGGGGGGTGCAGAGAGAGAGACACAGAATCTGAAGCAGGCTCCAGGCTCTGAGCTGTCAGCACAGAGCCCGATGTAGGGCTCGAACCCACAAACTGTGAGATCATGACCTGAGCCAAAGCCAGACGCTCAATGGACTGAGCCACCCAGGTGCCCTAGTGTTTGTTTATTTTTGAGAGGGAGAGGGAGACCGATCCTGAGCCGAGGAGAGGCAGAGGAGGAGGGAGACAGAATCTGAAACAGGCTCCAGGCTTTGAGCTGTCAGCACAGAGTCCGATGCGGGGCTCGAACTCACAGATCATGAGACCATGGCCTGAGCCGAAGTCAGACACTTGACCGACTGAGCCACCCAGGTGCCCCTTCTCCTTTATTTTAAAGCCCACAGAACAGCCTCTTGTTGTGTGTCTCTGGTCATTTAACCTTGTCTGTGCTCTCAAAGGCTGCTCACCTCTTGGCCACAGGTGGGGTTTTTCATTCTAGTACAAAGAATATGCAAATTAGTAGCGGTTAGCCCACTAGTTCTACTACCTTTCTGGTTGCAGTTTCTTTACAGCTTGGTAACACAGAAGAATCCTGCAATGCACAGTTGCATATTAATTAAAGCATATAATTAGATAGCCAGTTAATGAAATGTCTCTGCATCTGGACAATATTCAATCCAAAATTGGCCCTCACTCTGCTAAAGTGTAGTTCGGAATTATCCAGCAGAAGCCCAACCATTACCAACTGAATACTCTCTCTCTCTCTCTCAATGGGCTCACAGATAATTTCTGACTTTAAAGTTTTATTATGGAAAATTTCAAACATTTACAAAACGAAAGAGGCTAGGATAGTGTATCTGAGTATCCGCCACCCAGTTTGAAGAATTATCAATTCAAGTTTCAATCTCGTTTTATCATTTCTCATCATTCATCTGCAAACATTTCAAGATGTATCCATAAAAGAGAAGCACTTGCTTTTTTCACATCCCACTTACCACACAGACGGCTTTATACATCATCAAGTATACATCAGCATTCAAGTTCATTAGCATTGGAATTTCCCCAACCGTGTCGCATAATTTTTGTTTGTTTTCTTGAATTAGAATCCAATAAAATCTATCCTCAGAAACTGCGTGACGTCTCTTGGGTCTCTTTTAATGTGTAAGTTCTCTCTCCAATTTTCTTTTTCTTTCTTCTTTTTCAATTTGTTAGAGAGACAAAGTCATTTGTTTTGCAGTGTATTCCCACAATCTGGATTTGCGCCTCCGAGGTATCATTTGGTATCACCTGTACTTCCTGTAAATTAGTAGGTATCCCTACACTAGATCAGATCCAGACTGAAAGGGCATTTTTTTTTTTTTTTGCAAGAATAGGTGGCGTTTTGAACTCCACCCATGCTCTGGAGAACATAATGTTTCTCTCCTTTCATGCCGAATTGTTGATCTTTGCCTACATACATTAATTCTAAGTGGTGGTTTTCTAATTATGCCCTTCCTTCTTCATTTATTTGCTGGAAAACTTCTATAAAGAGAAATTCCCCACTCATCTAGAATTTCCACAGGAAAAACAGGATAAATGCTTGATTCTTTCCAGTTACTAGCAGTTTTCAAAATAATGAGTTGATCCCCTACCATTCTCCAATGAGTTTGTGTTTTCATTTTTATTTTTTAAAAAATTTTTAAATAGTTTATCATCAAGTTGGCTTCCATATAACACCCGGTGCTCATCCCCACAAGTGCCCTCCTCCATGCCCATCATCCCCCTCCCCCTCTCCCCCACCCCATCTGCCCTCAGTTTGTTCTCAAGAGTTTGTGTTTTTAAATATCATTGGGAACTCACAGATTTAAACATATTTGATACAAATGTGATAGTTGAACATGTCAAATACGCAGATAGTATCCATTTTGATACTCAAATTGTCCCGTCTTTGGCCAGTGGCACCTATTCTAGTTGCTTCTGAGTCCTTTTGATACAATCCTAGTAGTTTTTGAAGGTTTCCTTGCTTATCTTGGACAATTCCTGACCCACACCTGAAGTCATCCATTTCTCTGACGAGCTCCTGTCGGTGGGAAATGGTGTTCCAAAGGCTCAGTTTGAACGTAGGGGTGTCATTGCCACTGGGTTATTGTTGCTAGGCCTTTTCGCCATGAAGCTAGGAAATGTTTTAGGATAAAATATGCCTTAAGTTCACAGTTGTATTTCCAATTTAAATTCAGAACTACAGAATTTTTATTTAACTTCATCACTGATAAATCTGTATCTCTTTCTTCTACACCAAGACTCCTGGATTCACAAAGACAGTGGTATTAATACCCATTTGTTTTATTACACACACACACACACACGCACACACACACACACGTGAAGGTTGCAGAATAACAGCACGAACACTAACAGTATCACTACTTGAAAATATTTTTGCATTTCTTTTTGTCCTTAGAGTAGATCCCACTTGCGGTTCCGCAGTCAAATTATGGTGTTTTTTTGTTTTTTTTTTTTTTTTTCCATTTTCGAGAGACAGAGAACAGAGCATGAGCTGGGGAGGGGCAGAGAGAGGGAGACAGAATCCAAAGCAGGCTCCAGGCTCTGAGCTGTCAGTACAGAGCCCGACGCAGGGCTCGAACTCACTGACCGTAAGATCATGACCTGAGCTCAAGTCCATGCTTAACCAACTGAGCCACCCAGGTGCCCCAGATTATTGTGTTTTAAAATCACTTGAATAGTTTGGTTGGGGGCTATTGACATTTTTGTAACTAAAACCTTGGGCTAGGACTCATGTGGTTGAGAGAAATCTGAATTTTTCAGAAATAAATGCATAGGGGCATCCAGGTGGCTCAGTCGGTTAAGCATCAGACTCTTCTTTTTCTTTTTAATGTTTTATTTATTTCTGAGAGAGAGACAGCATGAGCAGGGGAGGGTCAGAGAGAGAGGGAGACACAGAATCTGAAGCAGGCTCCAGGCTCTGAGCTGTCAGTACAGAGCCCGATGCGGGGCTCGAACCCACGAACCGTGAGATCATGACCTGAGCCACCCAGGCGTCCCAAGCATCAGACTCTGGTTTTTGGCTCAGGTCATGATCTCACAGTTTCATGAATTCAAGCCCCACATTAGACTCTGTGCTGGCCTTGTGGAGCCTGCTTGGAATTCTCTCTCCCTCTGCCCCTCCCCCACACATGCAGTCTCTGTCTCTCTCAAAAATAAATAAGTAGGGGTGCCTGGGTGGCTCAGTCAGTTAAGCTTCCGACTTTGGCTCAGGTCATAATCTCACGGTTCATGGGATCAAGCCCCAGGTCAGGCTCTGTGCTGACAGCTCAGAGCCTGGAGCCTGCTTCAGATTCTGTGTCTCCCTCTCTTTCTGCCTCTCCCCTGCTCACGTTCTCTCTCTCTTTCTCTCTCTATCAAAAATGAATTAAAAAGTTAAAAAAATAAATAAGTAAACTTGAAAAAATAATAAAAAATCTCTCAAAAATAAATAAATAAACTTAAAAAATAATAATAATGAAGAAATATCTGCATACTGTGTAGACCTCTAGCTTCTGAATTAGATGCAAAGCCAATTGATCAAATGCCTTAGTAGCACTATTTGGAATCAGCTTTTGTGTTCACTTCACCTGGCAAGTATAAGAGGTGGTGATCCCAGATGCCTATGGCTGCAAAAATACAACATGGCTAAATCCTTCCTTGCAATATCTTAAAAGGTCACAAGATTATGTTACTCCACCAAAGTATCTTTCGGCATCTCTTTGTCTCTCAGTTTATCTCTCCAAGTCCCCCTCCTCTGTGGATGAGTAATCCTCAAAAATTCTATCCGTATTCCTTCTTCACCTCTTTGCCTTTGTTAGCCCCCTCCCCTAACCACTCAGGAGCTTATATTTTGTGCGTGTATCAGTGAGATGGAGGGGGAAGGCATTGCTATATAAACTAAGGGAATGAAATGGAGGAGGTCAGGGGATAGACAGCTGCAAGGCTCTGAACCGGTGGACTGAAACAAACTCGTCCTAAGCAAAGCAACTCAGAGCTCACATTTCTTCTCTGGACAGCTGGCTTTTTTAGTTCTTCTGAAATACTCCACACAGATGGGGGAGGGGCTGAGAACGACCTCTGCTAGGGACCTTATTTAAAGTTGGCTACCTCCTAGATATGTTCTGTAGAAACCGAAGGCAATATTCAACATAGCAGAGATGAGGGTGGTGAAAGCAAGGTATGTAATATCCCACTCTAGTTTTTAAAGGCTGGGAACTCATTACTGAGAAGGCTGGAGGGCTGCCTGGAGTAGAGTCACATAACTTGCAAGTGGATATCTGACTTGCCTATGAGATTTCTCTCCCCCCTTCCCCACTTGGCACCCTATGTTCTATATTCTTTCTAATCCTTCTACTCTCCCCCCCCATACCCTACCCCCACTAACGTTCCTGGGATTTTGGACTTAACTATTTTTAAAACAGTCAACTCAGTAGCCACCTCCCTCCCCCGCTCAGCTGTCCAGTACTCTGGCCAACCATTTACTCCACCTTCCCCCCACACCAAACCTTCTCTGGTTCCCTGACCTCAGTGAGACTGCAGCCGGTCTGGGGACCTGGGGGAGACATGGAGAGAGAGACGGGGATCCCCTGGCCGGAGCTGACCGACAGAGTAGGCAGTCATGGCTGGAGAATTGGATATCAGAGTAATGTTTGACCCCTGGAAACAGTAAGTCGAAATGAAACTGCAATGCCTTTAATACGCTTTTGGAATGAAGTTAGACTTTCATAAAATTACGACACCTACTTGAATTTCTCTGGGCCAAAAGCTAGGATCTCTTTCATACCAAAGTGACTCGTCTCCATTTCTCCTCCTGTCTCATTTCTTTCTGGCTGATGGCCACTGGCCTCTTAGAGTTTAGTCTTCCATCTCTCCTCTGGCTCTTTTAGCTCTCTCCTTACCCTGTTGCCTCAGACTCTTGGTGAAGTTTGAGGAGTTTCCCATATCCCCTATTCTGTGGTTTTCTCACCAAGGCCAAATTTAGCCTCAGATGATTAGTCACTGATGGCTTTCCACCCTGCCTCTACTCAGCAGTGCCCTTCACACTGGCCTTCCAAGGCTGGGGGCTATTGCTTGTAAATGACTTATTCCCACACTGTAGTCTCACCTTCCTATTCTCCCTCCTGCATGACTCTTACCTCAGTCATACCCTCACCCCGAGAAAGGGGAGTTTGGCAAGAGAAATTCAGCCCCTCCCCAAAGCCCTGTCCTCAGCAAAGGACTGAGAACTTCTGAATTTGCAAAGGGAAGACTGATGAAAAGAGTGGTTCTTCAGTCAGGTTTGGCAAAATAAAAAAAAAAAAAATACAAGAACTGTTGACGCAGCACAAACAAATATTGGTTTGCATGCTTGGTTTGCATCCTGTTATTTCATGAGAGAGAAGGATTTTATAGAATCTTAGCTCTCTCAGTTGATGAAAGAGATCGGTCCCTTTCCATGTAAAGATGTTCAGATTCCAGAGAGAGATGGGAATTCCGCCCTCACTCCTTGCAAAAAAAATCCTGACGCAAAGGAGGAAGACAAATGAATGACCCCTGGAGGGTGTCACCTCCAGATGGGGAGGGGCAAATACTGAAGTCATTTCGGATCCTAATTCTAATGAGGAACCCACTGGGATGACTGGAGTCTGATCCGACCCCACGATCCCTCTTTTTTCTTTTGGACACTTCTGCTGTTTGATAGCTTAGCATGGGGCAATACAGTGGACTCTGCTCTACCCCCCCCCCCCCCCCAGTCTAGTCAACCTTCCTTCCACCCCCACCTCAGGGTATTGCATAAGGGACCTGAAAGTGGCCACAAGAGCAGGACACAGAGGCTTAACAGCCACACTTACAGTGTGGGGAGCCCCATTCTCCCCAGACTCCAGCTGCTAGTCCTCTTCCTGATCTTCCCAGAGTCTCTTCACATCATCCTGAATGACCTTCAACTCTTCTCTCTTCCCATGCCCAGCCACATCTCTTTTTTCAGTCCCTTACAGGAAGTCCGGTCAAAATTCACTAGGTAGGAAGGTCATCAGCTGGAAAGAGCCGGAGCCTGGGGGGACCTGGCCGGATAGGTATGGGGGATCGAGGCCGGTCCCCCCAGGGCAGCCCCCCAACTCTAAGCACTCTCACCCTCCTGCTGCTCCTCTGTGGACATGGTAAGGAAGGGCTACGGAAGGGCTGGGGAACCTGGAGGGCCTGCTGCTGTGCAAGGGGTGGGCAGGTGAGCGTGGGTGAGGACAAGCGAGGGGTGCTGGGGCGTTCCAGTCACGCGCCGGACTCTCAAGCCGATATGTTTTTAAATTTCCCATTCGCCTTGGGGAAGAGCACTGGAAAAGCGCGTAATGTACAGGGAGAAGAGATCTAGCGGGCAAACACATTTTTAGCAAGACTGAGCGAACCCAGGACTAGGGAGCTGGGGGGCTGGAGGCCAGGACGGGACTGAACCTGGGGATCAGTCGGGTTTGGGGAACAGCTGGAACCCCCGTCATCCGTTTTGGGAGAGTTCAGCGGGGATCCAGGGGCCGTCTCACAGCCCTCTCCCTTCATCCTCAGCTCATTCTCAATGCAAGATACTCCGCTGCAATGCCGAGTATGTATCGTCCACCCTGAGCCTTAGAGGCGGGGGTTCGCCGGGAGCCTTGCGAGGAGGAGGAGCAGGAGGAGGGGGCCGGGGTGGAGGGGGGGGCTCTGGCGGCCTCTGTCGAGCCCTCCGCTCCTACGCTCTCTGCACCCGGCGCACGGCCCGCACCTGCCGCGGGGACCTGGCCTTCCACTCGGCGGTGCACGGCATCGAGGACCTGATGATCCAGCACAACTGCTCCCGCCAGGGCCCCACGGCTCCGCCCCCGCCGCGCGGCCCCGCCCTCCCAGGCGCAGGCCCCGCCCGCTCCTCCGGCACCCCGGCCCCGGACCCCTGTGACTACGAGGGCCAGTTTGCCCGGCTGCACAGCCGTCCCCCAGGCTTCCTGCACTGCGCCTCCTTCGGGGACCCCCACGTGCGCAGCTTTCACCATCACTTCCACACGTGCCGTGTCCAAGGAGCCTGGCCCCTCCTGGATAATGACTTCCTTTTTGTCCAGGCCACCAGCTCCCCCGTGGCGTCGGGAGCCAACGCCACCGCCACCCGGAAGGTCAGGGACTCAGCAGCAACTCCAGACCCTCCCGTGGTCACCCATGGTGCCTACTCCTTCCCATCCCCCCACGGTGGCACAGCAACGCTCGCTAGTCCTTCCCCCCCACCTCCGGCGCCTCCCGCCCCTCCCCCCTCCCCTGCCCTCGCTCCTTAAGAGTTGCACCCAAATGCAGAAAATACCAGAGAACATTGAGCGGAGAGCTGAGGAGCCCTAAGTTGAGACGTTACAGAAGGGAAACTGTCTTCTGTGAGTGGCTGAGAGTGAGACCAAAAAGGCGGGGGAGGGGTCGAGCAGGGAAGGGATCGGAGTGAGGGCCTCCGCGTCTCTGCCCAGATCAGGTCCCTGACTGGGGGTTGGGGGTTGGGGGAGGGGGGGAGGGGGAGGCCTCATGGCCGAGGGGTGCAGGCACTCGGCCCCAAATGAACTGTCTTCTCTCTTGCCCTCACAGCTCACCATTATATTTAAGAACATGCAGGAGTGCATTGATCAGAAGGTGTACCAGGCTGAGGTGGGCAACCTCCCGGCAGCCTTTGAAGACGGGTCCGTCAATGGAGGTGACCGCCCCGGGGGCTCCAGCCTGTCCATTCGAACTGCCGACCCTGGGACCCACGTGGAGATCCGAGCCGCCTATATCGGTACAACCATAATCATTCGGCAGACAGCTGGGCAGCTG
Source organism: Hyaena hyaena (assembly GCF_003009895.1). Taxonomy (NCBI): domain Eukaryota; kingdom Metazoa; phylum Chordata; class Mammalia; order Carnivora; family Hyaenidae; genus Hyaena; species Hyaena hyaena. The sequence continues at coordinate 932,382 of NW_024081355.1, read as the reverse complement.
TCCTTCTCCATCAAGGTAGCAGAGGACGTGGCCCGGGCCTTCTCGGCCGAGCAGGACCTCCAGCTCTGTGTTGGGGGGTGCCCCCCAAGTCAGCGACTCTCTCGCTCGGAGCGCAGTCGACGGGGAGCTCTGACCGTGGATACCGCCAGGCGGCTGTGCAAGGAAGGGCTGCCAGTGGAAGACGCTTATTTCCACTCGTGTGTCTTTGATGTTTTGATCTCCGGTGACCCCAACTTCACTGTGGCGGCTCAGGAAGCTCTGGAGGATGCCCGAGCCTTCCTGCCAGACTTAGAAACGCTACACCTCTTCCCCTCGGATGCCGGGGTTCCTCTTTCCTCAGGAACCCTCCCAGCCCCACTCGTTTCCGGGCTCTTTGTTCTGTGGCTTTGCGCTCAGTAGCACGGCCCGCGACCCCATGACTGGTTTGGAAATGATCTGGGCATAGAGACTGGCAGAGAAGAACGCAGGGAATCATGGGAGGAAACAGTAGTCATTAGAAGACAAGGGAAATGATGACATTTAACCAGAGTCAGATAAGGCTGCAGTCCTGCACTGAAATGATCATGGAATAAAGGTTCTGGACAAAGCTTCTGCAGTCTAGACCTCTGTGGGGGCTCTTTCTCCATTTTCCCAGTCCGTTATGATATGCAAACTATTCTAGTCCATCTACTCCTGAAGTCACCCCCAACAAATGTAGAGGTTATAGGCGTCCTGATGACCAGGAGAACACTTAAAGGTTTAGACTTTTGAGAGGAAAGACTTGAAAGAGGAAAACGTGATCGCTATCTATGAGAGATTCAAAGATCTAATGATATTTTTCTCTTGGAAAATGGAAAGAGGAGGAAATGATTAAAGATGGGATTTATTTGACTAATATAAGTGGGTAAGAGGTGTCCTGCTTTCTCGGTTCAGAAATGAAGCAGGGGTCATGGGGGGGTCTTAGGAGGAGGGTATCTCGGCCTTTGGAGGATGGCGCAGAAAGGAAAGAAGCTAGCAACCCACCCCTAAACAATCTGTTACTAAAGCTATGAATTCTTCACACTGTCTTCTGTTGCCTATGAGGAATCTCTTTACGGATGCTTGAAATGGAGTACAGGCAATGTATTCACTCCACTGAAAGATGGCCTAGAAGTATCAGATATTATTTCTGCCCTCAGGATGCTTATAGGCTATTAGTGGGATAATTATAGGCTATTAATTCCGAGGGGAAGATAGTTGATTCGAACTAAGGAAATAATAATAAGAGATAATAGAAGAGATGGGATTTGAAGTGATCTTTGATGATTGGATAGGATTTGAACTGTTCAGGACCTTCTGGGTCCAATGGAAACCATTTGGAGTTATGCATAGATTCATGATTCAGCAAGGAAACCAGCAAAACCCAAATGAAGTAGATAGGAAGTAATGGCATCGAAAGGTAGATGGACAGAGGCCAAATTGCAGGCATCTTGAAAGTGGGTCCACGGAGTTTAAATTAATAGCTAACACTTATTAGAGCTTAAAACCTACCAGGCAATGTTCTAAACATTTTAAAAATATAAATTCATTTAATTCTCACAGCTCTCTAAGGAAGGTAATATTCTCATTTTTACTTTTATATAAGGAAATGGAGGCACAGCAAGATTAACCAACTTGCCCACAGTCAGACAGCTAATAAATGCTGAGCAGTAATTAATTAATTGACAATAATTGTTGAACCCAGGCAGTTGGGCTCCAGAGCCTTAACTCTTAATCACTACGCTGTGTTGTCAAGGAAACAGAGGGCCATTAAAGATGGGTGTGGAGGTGGGCAAGGGAGTGGAGCTGTGGCCATGGCTGCCAACCCCACAAGTGACTTTGGAGGGCTGGAGAGAGGAGGAGCAGAAGCCCAAAGTTGAAGGAATCTAGTTTGTAGGAGAGAACACTGGGAATAGAAGCTCTTCTAGCCCAGGATGTTCTAAAGTAGTGGGTGCTACTCAAACAAATCTATGAAGATGGTAACGATTATATTCAGCATGTCCCCAGTTTCTGGTCTTTGTCCCCCCCCCTTCAGGTACGCCATTGTGTAGGGTCTGCCTTTCCTGGCCTAATCAGGTGTTCACACTGCACTTCCTCTTCTCTATCACCCACCTGATCATAAACCCCCTGAATCCTCCCAGTGCTTACCAGGCTTTGCCATTTCAAATCTCTTTGCACGTCTTCATCCCCTATTCCCTCCTCTGTTTCCTCTAAGGACTACAGCCACTCTGCTGTTCCCCCAAAGCACAGTCTCCACGCTTTCTGAAATGACCTGCAGCGAATCTAGAAAGCCATCTGTTCTACTGGAAGAGAATGGGGGAGATGACGGTGTCGAAGGCTGTCCCTTCATTTTTTCCTCAAAAAAATCTTTCTTTAGAAAGTGCTTCTGGGGCGCCTCAGTGGCTCAGTTGGTTAAGCATCTGACTTTGGCTCAGGCCATGATCTCATGGTTCATGGGTTTGAGCCTAGTGTCGGGCTCTATGCTGACAGCTCAGAGCCCGGAGCTTGCTTTGGATTCTGTGTCTCCCTCTCTCTGCCCCTCCCCTGCTCATGCTCTGTCTCTTGAAAATGAATAAACATTAAAAAAAATAATTTTAAAAAAGTGCTCCTTATATTGGTTCTCTTAACTCAAAAGAGTAACTTTATCTCTCAGGTGTGGGAATTTCAAATCAGTTAAGAATTTCATAGCCAAGTGGTGAATGAGATTCTTCCATGGCACCTGTCATGTAACACTGTTTCCTTTGCCCAAATGTAAGGTTAAGCCTTATTACAAGGAAGTATTTAAAAATGGGTAGCTTGATGGGGCGCCTGTATCTCTCTCTCTCAGAAAACAAAAACAAAAAACAAAACATTAAAAATGGGTAGCTTGAAACAAGCACATGAACAGATGCTCAACATCATTAGTCATGAAGGGAATGCAAGTCATATTAGTCACAATGAGAAAACACTACTCAACCATGAGAATGGCTAAAATTAAAAAGACTGACCATATCAAGTGTTGGCAAGAAGCGGAGCTCTCACAAGCTGCTGGTGCACATGTAAAATGGTACAACCACTTTATAAAAATGGTTTGGCAATTTCTTTAAAGTCAAGCATACAACTACCGTATGATCTAAACATCCTACTCCTGAGTATTGATCCAAGAGAAATGATAACACATCAGCACAAAGACTTGTGTACAAATGTTCGTTACCTTTTTCTCTGTAATGACCAACAAAATTAGAAACTGGAAACAACCCAAATGGCCATTCACAGATGAATGGACATACCAGTTGTATTAATCCGTACTGCAGAATATCAGCGATAAAATGAAATAAACTACTAATACATATAATAACATGATGAATCTCAAGATAATCATGCAAGGAAAGAATCCAGACAGCAACAACAAAAGAGTGTATACAGTGTGCTTCCATTTTTATAAAATTTTATACAATGCAAACTGATACATAGTTTGGGAATGGGTGAAAGGGGGAAGGGATGGTCTACAAAGGGGCAAGAGAAATTTTGAGAGTAACATGTTCATTAACTTGATTGTGGTAACAATCTCCTGGGTATACATATGTCAAAATCCATGACTGTATATACTTTAAATATGTGTAGTTTATTAGACATCAGGTATAACCAATAAACCTGTAATTAAAACTTTTTTAGTTTATTTATTTTTAGAGAGAAAGAAAGAGACAGAGAACGGGGGTGGGAGGACAGAGAGAAAGGCAGAGAGAGAATCCCAAGCAAGCTCTGCACCATCAGCACAGAGCCCAATGCGGGGCTCGAACCCACAAACCGTGAGATCATGACCTGAGCCAAAGAATCCAGAGTCACCCCCTGAGCCACCCCGGCACCCCAAGCTGTAATTTTTTTTAAAAAGCAGGTCGCTCATCTTCCCCTTTTCCTTTGTTGGATCGGACAAAGGCTTAGGATGACCACAGTATCAAAAGAAAGATTAGAAAACAAAACAGCAAAAAATAAAACCTAAGGAAGATTAGAACAAACTTTCCTTCTTCTAGAGAAAGAAAAGAGGAGGATAATGGGGCAAGGAAAAGAGAATATTTCATGATTTTATTTCTTCCCCAGTTTGTCATTCTAAAGGTCAGCCCCCTTTAGTAAAGGACATTTTCTGACTTAAAAACATCAGTCCTGCCCTTCATAATTCCGTCTTTTCCTTCCACCAACAGCCAGCAGGTGGCGGTGGTGACCTGAAAGACAGGTGGGGATGCAGTACGTCTCCCTGAGAAAGAAAAATGGATTTCTTAGATTATTAGGTAGGTTGGTCATTTGAGAGAAAATTCTCATAAACATTTGACAGAATAGGCATTTCAGGAATAAATTGAAGATAGGTACACAATTGTACCTATCTATATTGGTACCAATGTACCAATAAATGGTTTAAATAAATGATTATAACTTCCCAACAAACAAAGGGTTGTTCAAGACCCGAAACAACGAAAATACACTACCTGGCTCCACGGTGGGTATTATTTACGCAGAGGCAATAATGTAAACACTGACTAGTGATACAGCGGCAACTGTGATCTACCCCTCAGGAAAATGAGGTGACAGGAAAGAGAAGGCAGGTATAGAATGTGCAGTGACAGCTGACACTTCAATTACTATAACAAAAAAGTAAAAGCTGTGCCCACTATTTCTAAATTAAGAAGTAAAAGAAACGTATCACCTAGAAATATAAAGGGAATACTAGATAAACAGGCTAGAAGAATTGGAAGAAATGCTATTGAACATCTCAGTGGGAGGGAGGAGGGCATAAGAATTGATGTTTTTTGCGTAAGCGCTAAATATGATGTGATTTTTAACTACATTTTGTTACATTATTTTTGATTTTTAAAAGGGAGGGCATTCCTACCTTAGCCAGTGCTGAGATTTCCCCCTTAACTTCTTTTTAAAAATTTTTGATGTTTATTTATTTTTGAAAAATTTTCGTGTTTTTTAAATTTATTTCTGAGAGAGAGTGAGCAGGGGAAGGTCAGAGAGAGAGGGAGACACAGAATCTGAAACAGGCTCCAGGCTCTGACCTGGCTGTCAGCACAGAGCCTGATGCAGGGCTCAAACCCACAAACTGTGAGATCATGACCTGAGCAGAAGTTGGACGCTTAACTGGCTGAGCCACCCAGGTGCCTCCCTCCCCAAACTTCTTAAACTTGAGGCGACCTCAACCAGTTGAGGTCCACTGAACACATCCCTACCCGCTTCACCCACCTTGTATGCTTTATGGCAAATTCCTTCCCATGCTTCTTCTAAAGGAAACAGATCATTTCTGTGGTCCGGTAATTACAGTTCTCAAAAATCAGTGCCAGGAAACTACCAGCATTAGAGAAGGAAAGAAGGCAAAGCATTAGAAAATAAAAGGCCTTCCTCAATTTTTCTGCCTACTCCCAAACCCAATTATCAATCATCCTTCCCAATAGGAAGAAATAAGTTACATATGTTTCCTGAGATAAAACTGGTGAATGGAGGGTGGGCTTTGAGAAAGCAAAAGAGAAATCAGGCAAGATAATTGGACTCTGCGTTCACTACAGGGCTTATGATTTTGGAATCATTGTCTGCTATTGGTTCAAAGAGCCAACATTTTATATACACATATATACCTACACGCATATATAGCTGACACACAATGTTATATTAGTTTCAGGCGTACAACCCAGTGATTCAACAAGTTTATAGGTAAGGGCTGTGATCACCACAAGGGTAGTCACCCCCTGTCACCACACAACAATTATAACATCATCGACTATATTCCCTATGCTTTAATTTCATCCCGGGACTTATTCATTCTGTAACTGGAAGCCTGTACCTCCCACCCCTTCACCCATTTTGTCCATCTCTGCTCCCTCCCCTTTTATAACCATCGGTATTTATGGGTCTGTTTCTCCTTATTTGTTCATTCATTAGTTTTGTTTTTTGATTCCACATAGAAGTGGAATCATATGGTATTTGTCTTTCTCTGACTTACTTCACTTAGCATAATAATCTGTCTGTCCATCTATGTTGTTACTGGTGGCAAGATCTCTCTTTTTAAGTTTTATTTATTTTTGAGAGTGACCACACACAAGCAGGGGAGAAGCAGAAAGAGAGAGAGAGAGAGAGAGAGAGAGAGAGAATCCCAAGCAGGCCCCACACCCAGCGCAGAGCCTAACATGGGCCCAACCCCACCAACCTTGAGATTTTGACCTGAGCTGGAATCAAGAGCCAGCTGCCCAACTGACTGAGCCACCCAGGCAACCCCCTGAATTTTCTTTTCTTTAAGGAGCAGAGATGCACTATTCAAGAGATCTTTCAGCCATATATATGTCAGATGAATTTTGTCCTCGCTGTGTGACCTTAGGCAATCATTTGAGCTCTCTGAATCACAATATTCTCTTCTGCAAAATGTCTACCTGCCTATTTAGTGAGAATCAAATGTTTACACAATTGCTTAATGATGCACATGTATAAAGAGCTCTATGTACACTATAAAATGCTACTAACAAAGTATTGTTAAGTGTCAGTCTGGATAAAAAAAATAGAAAACCGGTTTAATATATAGTTTCTTTCACTCAGTCACAAATATCACAGTCCTTCCTCTGTTGCTTCTTCTCACATTCAAAGAATCATCTTTGTTACTTAGGGTTTCAGGTCTCAAAAAAGCTTCCGTGCCTTTGAGACAATCCTTGGACTAAAGATCTTGACAGTACGTTAGTTCACCCTCTGGGTGGCAGGGTTGAGCCAAATGGATTACCAAATTGGGTAAGAAAAAAATTCTTAGAAAAGAGGAAGTTGGGCTAAGCACACAATGTCCCATCTCTCTCATGCTTATAAATATCAACATAGTCCAGTTTTCTCCCCAGAAAAACAAACCATCGCCTCTCACTGCCTTACTACCTTTGACCCGCTACATGATTGAGCCATAGGCTTTAAGGAAGGACTTGTTATATAAGTTACACTATAGCAGAGGGAACTAAAGTTTATAGTCTAACACTGATAAGAAACAATACTAGGTTCTGATTAGTGGCATACTGTATTCTAGAGGTATACTACAATCTATCAAGTCCATTAAATTTTTTTTAAATTTTATTCATTTTTGAGAGACAGAGCATGAGTGGGGGAGGGCCAGAGAGAGAGAGAGGGAGACGCAGAATCAGAAGCAGGCTCCAGGCTCTGAGCTGTCAGCACAGAGCCTGATGCAGGGCTTGAACCCGCGAACCGTGAGATCATGATCTGGCCTGAAGTCAGACGCTTAACTGACTGAGCCACCCAGGCACCTCCATCAATTCCATTTGTATTTAATAATATACTTACTCTACCAGAGGTACCCTGCTAGATTCTATGAAGAACACAAAGATAAAAAAGGACACAGTTCCTGCTCTCTAGGCATTCATTACCTAGGAATGAATAGGAAATTTACATGTAGGTTTTATATGAGAACTATAAATAACATTTGTGTCATGGAGCACTCAGAAGAGAGTGAAATGAAATTCTGTTGGGTTGTAAGGTGTAAGATGAGGTGGTTGGGAATCAAGACAGGTTTCATAGAGGAAAAGTCCTTTGGCTGTCTATGGAAGAGTTGATAGGACTTCAAAAATCAGAGGTGGGGGAGGAAGGTCAGGCATTCTAGGTAGAGAGAAGAGCATAACCAAAGGCGCAGAGGCAGAGAAGGATGTGTTAGGGAACACTGAGTACTCAGGTTTGGCCGAGGTAGAGGGTACATTCATGAGGAAGTTGTGGGAAATGGGACTGGAAAGCAGGGATGAGGCCAATTTGTGAAGGCTTTAAAGGCCAGGTTGAAGCATTTGGATTTGATTCGGTAATCAATGGGTCTTGGAGCATCCCAGGAACAGATAGGAATTCAATTTTGTTCCATTACTCTACTTGTGGTCTACAGATTATACCGGAAAGCTCACTTACAACGTGTTAAAATAATGGAGGCAAAGGTACAAGGACATGAACCAGAGTGCTGGCAGTGGAATCATGAATAAGGGGTAAATTCTAGAAACACTGGGAAGATGGCCTCAACAGAATTTGGCAATTGATTGGATGTGGGGACTGTTACAGAGGAAGGAATCAAAACCAATTCCTAGAGTTTAAACCTTGGGAACTGTGAGGGAATACAGAATGGTTCCATGAACTGAATTAAAGGGAAGAACGGAGTTTGATCACAGCGGGGCAAGATGATGAATTCTATACGGGACAAGGTGAATTTGAGATGCTAGCTGAAACTCTGGAGCCAAGCTAAGGGCATAGCACAAATTTTACACAAGTGATGTACAGACTGAAGAGGAAAACATAAAGGAAGAAAAGGGGAGGGCCAAGGACAAGTCCTCAAGTAAAGCTTTCAGAGGGCAGAGAAAAAAGAAGTTGCCAGAAAAGGAGAAAAGTGTCCAAAGGTCAAGATGAATGTTTAACGTTTTAAAAGATGGCAGTTTTCAAATTATGTAAGAGTCCAGGACAATAAGGCCAAAAATCCCCACTCTGGTTTCTTCTGGAAACCTTGAAAAAAATGTGTTTTTTTTTTTTTTTTTGAGAGAAGTAGACAGCAAGCGTGAACGGGGGAGGGGCAGAGAGAGAGGGAGAGAGAGAGACTCCCAAGCGGGCTCCATGCTGTCAGCGCCCAGTCCAGTGTGGGGGCTTGATCCCATGAACGGGGAGATCATGATCTAAGCCAAAATCAAGAGTTGGATGCTTAACCAACTGGGCCACCCAGGTGCCCCACATAAAGAATTTTTAATAATTAAAGCTAAACTAAAAAAAACCAAGAACCCTCACTAAGCATGGGAGAGGCAGGAGCTCTACATTAAGCGTTTAGAATCCAGGGTTATTAGCTTTATGTCCTAGGTCTTGATTTTTGTTTTGTTGCCATTGTTTTTTTTTAAAGACTGCGAAGACTCCCCTTTGACCCTAAAATATTATGAATCCTTTAGAGTAAGGAATAAACAACATATAATGTGTTAAAGCACTGGGGCACCTGGGTGGCTTGGTATTAAGCTTCTGACTCTTGGTTTCGGCTCGGGTCACCATCTCCCAGTTCTCGAGTTCGAGTCCCGCATTGGGCTCTGCACTGGCAGTGTGAAGCCTGCTTGGGATTCCCTATCTCCCGCCCCCTTTGCCCCTCCCTCCCTTGCTCTCACTGGCTTTCAAAATAAATAAATAAACTTAAAAAACAAAAAACAAAAAACACTACAACCAATGTGTTAAAGCCCCGAGAGGCAGGACAACACATTAGAAAACGTTCAATACTTCAGACCAGACAAACTTGGGTTCAAGATCTTGCTCCAGTTTACAAAATTTGTGACCTCAAGGCAAATTACTTAACCCTCTTAGCCCGACTTAATCAACCCTGAGTCACAGAGTCATTGTGAGAATGCAATGGAATGATCTAACCTTAAGTCCTTTCCGGAACAAGATGACAGATGTACTTATAAATAAAATGTGATTGAAATAACTATGTTGAGGTCTTGGTCCATTATAGGTGCCCAATAAATGACCAAAATAAAGTCACTTTGAAATCCAGATGCTGTATAATGATTGATATATTCTTATTCATGACCCAGAGGTGTATTCCACAGTTGGGCAGTCTGGAATCCCACACTTCCTTTGGATCTTTATTTGCCTCTAAACTAACACTGCCGGGGAAAAAACAGGAAAGCTCAATGGACACAGGTAAAGGGAAGTTCACAGAGTGGAGATGACAAAGAAAGGGGCTTGTTTTGCATTAGGAACCTTAGAGTTCTCAGTGTTTCTCAGGCCAGAAGTGAAAGAAGAGAGAAATGTAACCAGCACTTTGACCCTGGCTGGCAACAGAGTAGGAAGGACACTTCCCTCCCCGAAAGTTCTGGCTTTAGTCAACCAACTCCAGTAAAACAAACAACAATCACCACTTGGCTTTTTATTGGCACAGAGATTAAGAGGGTGGGGAAGGTGCAGGTAAAGATGATCTAACTTAGAAAACTCCTGGACTTGGCCCTGCTTCGGGGTTCCTCCTGGACGTGCCCTCCCCCACCCAGCCACCGCCAGCTGCTGGCTCCCTCCCCCCCCCACCGGGCCCCACGACTGTTTGTGCCCTGCTTTCAGGACAGGAACTTAAAAGATTTTTCTTTCTTTGACTCAGGAACTGAGAAAGAGGGATCAGGGAGAAGATTTTTAACAGAATACCGGGTTATAGGGTGAAAGGTCGTAAACAACTCTGTCCAAGAGGGCTTCGTTTCAGAACATGCCTTGGCCAGGGTCCTGGCGGGCAGCTGCTCGCGGCCAAAGCCAAATAGTTTTCTGGCACTTAAGGGAACCCAGGCATAGCACAGAGCAAACAAGTGGTCTGTACTGAGTTCTGCAATCTGGGAAAGAGAAAAACAACTGAGCCTGAGAGAGGAACTTAGAGCAAGAGAGGATTGCTTGATGATTTTCAAAACCCCCCAAAAATGCAGCCCTTTATAGATGTGCCCAAATACACACCAGCATTCCCTTTTCCCTAAGACGTCCTAAATCAACACCACCCTGATCTATTTCTGCCCACCTCTCCTCCTTTCCCCTCAAAATTGAGGTAGCTACAATGCCAGGCACTGTTTAACAATACTGACTCATGTATTTCTTTGTAAACATTCGGATGTTTCCTATCTGTGTACCCTGTCATGCCCATCAAACTAAAAGTTCTCCCAGAAGACACAGTTTTGAATCCTTAAAATTATTTTCGGGGCGCCTGGGTGGCTCAGTCGGTGAAGCATCCGACTTCGGCTCAGGTCATGATCTCGTGGTCTGTGGGTTCGAGCCCCGCGTCAGGCTCTATGCTGACAGCTCAGAGCCTGGAGCCTGTTTCAGATTCTGTGTCTCCTTCTCTCTCTGCCCCTCCCCAACTCATGCTCTGTCTCTCTCTGTCTCAAAAATAAATAAACATTAACAAAAATTTTTTAAATAAAAAAATTATTTTAGTGAGAGTACTACCCGCCTACTCCTGATACAGACTGAAAAACAACTCACCTTGCTGATTAAGTTTCTAAAACAGGGTGCTGCCTCAAACCCACACACCCCAAGGATCAACATGTTCCCTTTTGTGTTTCTTAGGGCTGCTGTGTGTGTGTGTGTGTATGTGCGCTTTCCAACAGAGTTTTGATGCCTGCGTCTTGAGCTTGCTTAATAGTCGTGCTGGGTTGTAACTTGCTAGCCGTAGGGTGTCAGCCCAGTTATGGTTTATGAGGAACGAAGAAGGATCCTTAAGGGCAATGAATAGCCTTCTTTTTGCTGACAATAGGATTTCTGTATATCCTAATACTTCTCGTTTACTTCCCCCTCTGTCTTGGCAGCACGCTTGTTCTCTTTCCAGCATTAAAAAAAACAATGCGGTAGTAATCTCCTGATACCTGAACACAGACTTGGGAGGGGCCCAGGAATTGAAGAAAAGGCATGGGGGGACATCCCTGTATTTCTGCAAGTCTTTCTGAATGTGTTTACGAATGCTTTCTCAGGACTCAGCTCCTAAGTCATCTCATGATGGCCAGAGGGTGTGGTGGGGGGAAACCTATCTGAGAGCCAAAGGACAACACAAAGTGAGGAGTCAGAGTCTCTTTCGTCTTGAACACAGAGTGTCCCGGTGACCCTTTTGTCTTCTCTTTCCTTACTGGGATTTCTAAAGGGCTCAGAAGAGTGTTTTTAAAAGATAGGAAAGCTCTTCAAGCAGGAATGCATCTCTCCCCTGATGCTTTGGTTACAATCAAGAGAGCTTTGAACTAGAAGGCTGCGAAGAGTGAGGGCAACAGATCCAGGGATGTACCTGTGATTTAGTGACTTTCAGAGGGGATGGAGATAAGAGGAGCACAAGTAACTCAGGAAGAAGGTTAAAACAAGGGAAGCGTCTTTTTTTCCTTTATCCTTTCCTAAGAAATAGGGGAGAAAGAGATATATCAGAGCCCAGAGAGCACACCTTACTAAAGAATAATAGGTAACTGTGGCGGGAGATAAAATGTTCCCCAGCTTTGCAGGCAGGAACTGAAGAGACGAGGGGATAAAGCAACAGGATGTGAACACGCCCTATTTCCACGTTCCAGAGAACACAGAGAACAGAATAGAAGGTACAGGGGGTGAGAACAGCTCAGGCACGCAGTTCCGGGGCTCCGAGGGGCTGGAGAGGGGGCAGGGAGGCGAGCAGGCTCGCAGACCCTCGGCACCCTGAGGACTGAAAAGAGGTTTACAAGGGATGACAAGTTCTCCTTTTCGGTCACAGTTATTTGGGGGGGTTTGACAGAGACGCGGGGCGAGAGAAGGACAAAGGGGGGGTTCTTCCTGAGCAGTGCCACCAGCGCTCCCTGGCCTCCGCCCCAATCCTGAAGTATTACTGGAGCGAAGGGATTGTTTTTCACAGGACTTGCGACTTGTGAGCCGGGAATAAACGGTCGCCCCTAAATTAATTGCACTGGCTCAGGCTCGGCACGAAATTCCCACCTAAGCACATTTTCCTCCCGCCTCGCACACCGCTCCCAGCCCAGAAGCATCTGCAACCCACCCGCCAACGGCCACCAGCCGTTGATTAACTTGCGATCAATGTTAAGGTCAGAGACGCCCCGCTTCCTCCCGCGCGGGGGAGAAGCCGCTCGCAGCCCCTCCGCCCCCTCCTCCTAGCGAGGCAGCGGGGCACAACAACCATTTTCCCCGCCAGGAGCACACCGTGTCCACGCGCCGCTGCGGCCGCGCTGATTGGCTGGGCTCCTGGTAAACAAGGGCCGGGCAGCCAATGGGAGGGCTGTGCACGAGGGCAGCACGAGCCTCCGGGCCAGCGCTCGCGTGGCCCTGCTCGCCTCACTACTATATAAAAACAGTTTCCGGCTCCAGTCAGAAATCTTACTTTCCTCTCACCGTACTGAGCGTGTGGGTTGCTCCGCCGCCGCGATCCGGGGCGCTCCTCCAGCTGTTGGAGGAAAGAAAAGAAAGCGGATTCGGGGGAAAACTCCTTGGCAGAACCCGCAGCTTACCTTTTTTTCTGACCTCTTCGTTCGATTCTAGCGGAGAGTTGGAAGGGAGTGAGATACCCTTAATTTACTGTAGAGTTAATTTTTGGATTGGGGACTTCCCCCCCCCCCCCCCCAGTCTCTCGTCCGTTTTTAACTGCTAAGCCAACCCAGCCCAAGCATGGTGATGTTCAAGAAGATCAAATCTTTCGAGGTGGTCTTTAACGACCCTGAAAAGGTGTACGGCAGTGGGGAGAAGGTGGCTGGCCGGGTGGTAGTGGAGGTGTGTGAAGTCACCCGAGTCAAAGCGGTCAGGATCCTGGCTTGCGGAGTGGCGAAGGTGCTGTGGATGCAGGGATCCCAGCAGTGCAAACAGACCTCCGAGTACCTGCGCTACGAAGACACGCTTCTCCTGGAGGACCAGCCGGCAGGTGAGCGGCGCCCGCGGTTTGCTGGGAGGGTGGCAGCTCATTCGGGAAGAGCGGTGAAACTGACCATTGGAGCCTATGCTAACTGTTCCAAGTTCAGCGGCGTGAATTCCGTGCTGCTTCCTCTTTTCGTTTTAACTTGCAAACTCCTCCAGAGGGGGTCGTTTGTACAGTTTCCTACAGTGTTGTGTTCTGAAGGTGATCCTGGGGGATGGTGCCTTAGCTATTTAAGGATTTTTTTGGTATGCATAAGTTGCTCATTCTTTGCGCGCTTCCTGTTTGAGACGGTAGTAGCCTTTCATTCTTGTAGGGTTTTGTAACTTTTTTTTTTTTGCCGAGTACAATGCATCAGAATCTCATTTTAGAACATAGGAGATGAAAATGGGGGAAGCACAGACCGCAGGCTTGCACGCTGCCCAAGAATTCCTTATCGCACAACTGCATTTTAAGTGTAACGAGAAACTTAACGGGCTACTCGCTTTTCTTTCATTTCAGGTGAAAATGAGCTGGTGATCATGAGACCTGGAAACAAATACGAGTACAAGTTCGGCTTTGAGCTTCCCGAGGGGTAGGTGTCTGCTGAGTGCATTTTCGGACCTTTTTTTAATCTCTCAAATTCTTCCCCCACCTATGATCACTTCCTGTTCTTGGAGAGCATTTTAGATGAGCTGCTTGTTTTTCCCTGACGCACAGGCCTTTGGGAACATCCTTCAAAGGAAAATACGGGTGTGTAGACTACTGGGTGAAGGCTTTCCTCGATCGCCCCAGCCAGCCAACCCAAGAGACGAAGAAGATTTTCGAAGTGATGGATCTCGTGGATGTCAATACTCCTGATTTAATGGTGAGGTTCATTTTAAAATTCTCCTCTTTTGGGTTTCAGGGATGAGAAATTAAGTGTCTTGGGTGTTAGGTCAAAGCACTTTGGGGAATTCAGCCCTAAATTACTAAGGTGGGAGGGAGAGTTGCCTGTTCTAGGTAAGGAGTGGAAAGGGGAAAAAATAAAGCAGAGAAAGGATCTCTAGAAATTCTCAAAATCTCTTTTTACCCTTATTCAATATAGGCTCCTGTGTCTGCTAAAAAGGAGAAGAAAGTTTCCTGCATGTTCATTCCTGATGGGCGAGTGTCTGTCTCTGCCCAGATTGACCGAAAAGGATTCTGTGAAGGTAAATGCTTAGTCCTTTTAAGGGCAGATTGATACACTGCGGGTGTGGGAGTGAGGGTCAGGGAGGGGGCGGGAGAAGAGTCATCAGTTGTCACCAGTGTCAGCTAAGAAGTCTTCATCTTTCTCCTCCTCAGGTGATGAGATCTCTATCCATGCTGACTTTGAGAACACGTGTTCCCGCATCGTGGTCCCCAAAGCTGCCATAGTAGCGCGCCACACTTACCTTGCCAACGGCCAGACCAAAGTGCTGACGCAGAAGTTGTCATCGGTCAGAGGCAATCATATCATCTCGGGGACCTGTGCGTCGTGGCGTGGCAAGAGGCTCCGGGTGCAGAAGATCAGGCCTTCCATCCTGGGCTGCAACATCCTGCGGGTCGAATACTCCTTACTGGTGAGTGTGGTGGAGTCGGGGAGAGAAGTTGTCCCCCGGTCAAGGTAGCAGTGTTTTCTGCAGACCTCTGGTCTAACAAGTGGTCGTCTTCCTTGCTAGATCTACGTCAGTGTCCCTGGCTCCAAGAAGGTCATCCTTGATCTGCCCCTGGTGATTGGTAGCCGGTCGGGTCTGAGCAGCCGGTCGTCCAGCATGGCCAGCCGAACCAGCTCTGAAATGAGTTGGATAGATCTGAACATCCCTGATACCCCAGAAGGTGAGCCAGGCCCAGTCTTGTGCTGTCTTCCGCCTTGGGTTTGTGCAGCTGCCATGGTCCGGTGTGTCCCAGCCAGACTTCTCACGCCTGTGTTGTTTCTAGCTCCTCCTTGCTATATGGACATCATTCCTGAAGACCACCGATTGGAGAGCCCCACCACCCCTCTGCTGGATGACACGGACAGTACTCCCGACAGCCCTATTTTTATGTACGCTCCCGAATTCAAGTTCATGCCGCCACCTACCTACACAGAGGTGAGAACTGTCATCCTGGCGCTGCCGTTTTTTCTTCAAGCTTCCGTAGGAAGTTGAGCTGGAGGCATTGCTAAACTGGGTGGTTCTTTCAGTTCTTGCCCAAACTAAAATGGTCTTTGCTTTCTCTCCCTTCTCGCCTCCCCCCTGCCCCCAGGTGGATCCCTGCGTTACCAACAACAACAACAACAACAACAACGTGGAGTGAACTTGTGGAAGAAAAGCAGCAGCTGTTCCTCATTTCTTTCTGCCTTTCTTCCTGGACGCTTCCATTTCCAGAGACTCTGCAGTCTCTCCACGGGGGCCTGGGCCCCCCCAACCTCCGAAGTCCAGGCAGGCGGCCTCCTGGGCCTTAAAATGGTGCACGCTCGTCCTCAGCTAGGGAGGCGTCGTGATTCGGGAGTGTTTGCTGGATGACTGTGAAAACGCACTACAAAAACCTGGGCCCATCCCGTTTTCTCAGATCTTGAAAATTGAGGCATTCTTAGTAGTTTCAAACAAGGGATAGGGATGGCCTCCTGACATGGTCTTCTGTATCTCTGTGCCATGTGGAGCAGAGCCAATTTAGCAAATTAGGGAGACGAAAAGGAAAAAAAAAATTATGGCCAAAATTTTGGGACAAGAAGGTTCTTAAAATCAGTGTTGCCTTTTGTTTTACACTTATGACGAAAAAAAACAAAACAAAAACTTAACCTTCCAGAACTGATTTGATTTGAACTTTGGAGAGTAGCTTCCCATGTGAGTTAAAAGCAGCAGTTCTAAGGTTGTCTTTGCTCAGAGTGTACTTTAATGTGACGTAAAGCAGCGAGCCGGTGCCCCACCCAGGTCTCCAAAGCCATGTGGAGAGCCTCTCGCACTGTGTTCTGTTGCAAACCTTTTCACGTGGGAGAATGGGTTTCTCCTTCGTGTGACTCCTTGGAATGGATTCTGAGGTGGTAATTCTTAGCACTTTAGTTCTTGGCAAAAAAAAATTTTTTTTTTCCTCTCAAACGGAAGCAGAAACTGGTCTACTATGTCCCTAGGGCTAAGCACGATGACAAGAAAGAAAAGAAAAAAAGTGTTACTCCTCAGTTTGGAGACTTTGTGCCGGTGTCCGGAGTGCTGTCACTCTAACACCGCGCTGTGTGAGAAGGGTTGCTGCTGTCAGCCTTGCCCGCTGTGCTGCCTCCACCCCCCAGCAGGAGCCTTCGACCAAGATGCCCCCAACACTGTGATCGGAGCTTCCAGACCTGAGCGGGTGGTCCTCACCCCGGCCCCCAGAGCCCCCTTCCCGGGCCAGTGTCGGGGGGGACCGGGGTGTTGACAGCCGTCTCACTGCGGCCTTGGTCAGTGCCCCTCAGCCTTAGCACTTTGCTCCCTGTCCTGTGTCAGAGCACTGAGCTCCACCTTTTTCTGAAAAAGTATGTGGGCTGAACTTGGTTTCATTTTTTGTTTGTTTTTTAAATGTCTATCTTTTTGTATGATAAGAACTATATTTTGTACTTAACCAAATATATTTTCACCCCAAGTTGGGGGTATTCTTTGTAAAAAAAAAAAAAAAAATAAAGTTTTTTAATGGCAAAAACAGTTTTCTTGTCTGTGAGGTGGTTACTAGAAAGTGTGCCTGAAGGAGCTTGACCCCTACTTAATGGTTCACATTCTCCCTGTGGAGAAAGCCTTCCCTATTGACCCTGATGATTATAGTCAGAGCAGGGGTTGAGGTGAAAAAGGAAGGAATTGAAGCTACGTTTAGTCTTTTCTCCAGGTAACTAAAGAACTGTAGACGGACCTTCTGGCGGTCTAGGCTAGTTTTCTGCACTTGTAGATACTTGTGGTGAAATCCCTTCAGTTTTGGAGTGCGCGCGCTTTTTTTTTTTTTTTTTTTAAATGGACTCTTGAGGGAGGGGCACCGAGGGGCTCAGTCCGTGGAGGGTGATCTGGGATCCTGCGTTCAAGCCCCATGCTGGGTGTGAAGATTACTTAAAGATTTAAGAAGTTTTTTAATGAGCCCATGGGGTATCTGGCTGGTTCAATTGGTAGAGTATGGGACTCAGGGTTGTGAGTTCGAGCCCCAGGTTAGGTGTAGTCACTACTAAAAGTCTGTTACAAAATAAAATGAACTATTGAAAGACCCAGAACTAAGATCGGTGAGAGAATCTGAAAGGAAAGGTTTAAAGTTCCCTATTTTATAATTTGGTGTCATGCTGCAGTTTCTTCTCAGCTAGACGTGGTTTATACACAGTAAGACATAAGATTATAATCATTCAGGACTTAAGGATCTAGACTTTGGAGTATTTGCTACCATCTTTTCTCTCTGCTGTTCCTAGCATGGTCCTGTAGAAGAAACACATCCTTGTAACTCAGGGTTTGAATATTTAACCCCGCCCTCATCCCTTAGGATATGCTTCTGCGGTTCCTATTTCTTACTTATAGGTTGATAACAATAGATGGCTACCACAAATCCACCTCTAACTGAAATGATTTTTATTCTTTTAAGAAAAATTTTTTAATGTTTTATTTATTTCTGAGAGAGAGAGAGAGACAGCATGAACAGGGGAGGGTCAGAGAGAGAGGGAGATACAGAATCTGAAACAGGCTCCAGGCTCTGAGCTAGCTGTCCGCACAGAGCCCTACGTGGGGCTCGAACCCACAGACGGTGAGATCATGACCTGAGCCAAAGTCAGACACTTAACCCACTGAGCCACCCAGGCGCCCTGATTTTTAATATTCTTAAAGGGGTGACGAGTACAAGAACCCGGAGACCGCAGAGGTTAATGTGCTTCCTGGTTTCTGGCTTAAACCTTTGCAGACAGATCTACTCCTGGTCCTTGGCTGGGAATTTGGGGGGTGGCTTTTCTGAGAACTTCCATGGGCTAATTACAAACCTCAGACTCCTGTAGTTCATAAAATCAGCGTGAATTGAGAAGGTGAGATTGAAAAGATTGACAAGATTCTTTCCCACTTCAATCTTCTTTCATCTGTTCATTCACAGGAGCCCTTCTCTCTTCTGGCTCTGTTTTTCTTTCCCAAGGTGTCAGTCTCTAGCTCCCAGTTGCCATGGTGACTCTCTCCTTTACGCTTACCTGGGCTGCCTCCTTTTCTTACCTGTTCAGGAATTTAGTGGCTCCTCCCTTTCCCCTTGAATTTGACCAGGAAACTAGGTCAAAGTTGATGGAAAGTTTTTGTGCAGCTTGTTTTCCAGGGACTTGGAGGGGTGGAGCAAGGGCAAGAGCAGGCCAGAGGGCAGGAGGAAGAGATGGAGAGAAAGCTTGGCTGCTGGTGTAAACAGCCAGGCGAATGGGACAAGATCTGAGAAGCGGATAGCAGGGAGAGGGTAGATAACCAACACCTGAGGTCCGTTAGAGCTCTGATCCTCGAACCACTGGAACAAACGCATCCTCTCCTAACGCCTCAAATTCAACGCCGTCCACCAGAACTTTCCGTGATGATGGAAATATTCTGCATGTTCACTAAAATGGTAGCCATTCGCCACACGTGGCAACTGAGCTCTGAAGTGCGGTGGTGTGACTGATGAACTGAATTTTTATTTTTGTTTCATTAAATTAGCTCCGCTAGTTCAGCGATGACCGTCTTGAACAGCGCAGCAAAATATGAGGACGGAAGGCAGCTGTTGAACTCAGAGGAAACTCATCCTTTAGAGCTTCCTGTCGAGCACAGAAGGCTCCACTCAGACTTTCTTTTGCCTTCTACACACATTTTCTACCTTACCTCAGGACATTTTCTTTTTTTTTTTTTAAGGTTTCTTTTTAATTTATTTCGAGAGAGAGAGAGAGAGCGTGAGCAGGGGAGGGTCAGAGAGAGAGGGAGTCACAGACTGAAACAGGCTCCAGGCTCTGAGCCGGCAGTCAGCACAGAGCCCGACGCGGGGCTCGAACCCAGGAACCGTGAGACCATGACCTAAGCGAAAGTCGGACGCTTAACCGACTAAGCCACCCAGGCGCCCCACCTCAGGACATTTTCTGCATGTAGGCTCTCAAGTACACTTCCTTGGGTACTGGCCCAGCTATTTCTCCACTTAACTGGGTAGATTTTGGGTCTTCCTTTCCCATGCTCTTCTCATGTGCCTTTTAATTTTTAAAGAGCTATAACTATAACCTCCGTGTACAGCCGCTAGAGGGGATCCAGTTCTTAGTATCATTTCTTTGTTAGGTCCAACCTGGTACACCAAGGTCTGAGAGAAGACAGCAAGAAAACGATCTAAAGTTTCTCTTTTGATGTTTTATTTCTTTCTAGGAGAGAGAGAGAGAGAGAGACAGTGTGAGCAGGGGAGGGTCAGAGAGAGAGGGAGTCACAGACTGAAACAGGCTCCAGGCTCTGAGCTGGCAGTCAGCACAGAGCCCGACGCGGGGCTCGAACCCACGAACCGCGAGATCATGACCTAAGCGAAAGTCAGACACTTAACCGACTAAGCCACCCAGGTGCCCCAGCAAGAAACTGATCTAAAGGGAGAGAAGAGCTAGAGAAAGTAACATTAACAAGACAAGGGCAAGAACTCCCACAGCCAGCATCCTTGGCTAGTTTGATACCTCTGAACAGACCAGAAACACAAGGCTGTAACTTGGGTTGAGCCCCTTGGAGGAAGGAGTTTAAACAGATCTGTCCGTGCACCTGGTCAACAATCACATAGGAACTAGAGGGCATGGGGTGGGGTGAAGGAGTGTCTTTTGCCCAGTTCTTTCAACAGTCTTGGACTATCTATCCTTGGACTATCTATTTCCAGGCGATGGAATACAAAAGGTAGATAAGGAAAATATTTTACTGACCGTCCACTGGTCATAACCCGTATCTCAAGCACCCTGACCTCAACGGTTCTGGACCAGAAGAGAAGAAATTTTTGTCTCATTCTCTGTTCTTACCCGTCACTCACCACCATTTCCTAAGTTGGAAAACATTCTGCAGAGAGCCCACAAATCCAGGGCTACAGGTTCTGGCCCAATATGTGAGTCTAAAACCTGGAAAAAGTTCAGGGATCAGCCTTCCTGTACTACTCAGGAGAAAAAAATATAGTGTGGAGCTGAACTATCTAAATTCCAATCTTTTTTTTTTAAACTTTTTTTTTAATGTTTTATTTATTTCTAGGAGAGAGAGAGAGAGAGAGAGAGACAGCGAGAGCAGGGGAGGGTCAGAGAGAGAGGGAGATACAGAATCTGAAACAGTCTCCAGGCTCTGAGCTGGCAGTCAGCACAGAGCCCAATGCGGGGCTCGAACCCACGAACCGTGAGATCATGACCTAAACGAAAGTCAGACGCTTGACCGACTAAGCCACCCAGGCGCCCCTATCTAAATTCTGATCTTTTTTTTTTTTAAATATTTTTTATTTCTTTCTAGGAGAGAGAGAGAGAGAGAGACAGCGTGAGCAGGGGAGGGTCAGAGAGAGAGAGGGAGTCACAGACTGAAACAGGCTCCAGGCTCTGAGCTGGCAGTCAGCACAGAGCCCCATGCGGGGCTCGAACCCACGAACCGCGAGATCATGACCCAAGCAAAAGTCGGACGCTTAACCGACTAAGCCACCCAGGCGCCCCTCTAAATTCTGATCTTAATTCCACCATTTGACGAGCTTTCTGAGCTACAGTCTATTTACCTGTGAAGTGGGAAATAACACCTACCTCAGAAGATTATGCTGAGGATTTTTAAAAATGTTTTATTTATTTCTGAGAGAGGGAGAGAGACAGCGTGAGCAGGGGAGGGTCAGAGAGAGAGGCAGATACAGAATCTGAAACAGGCTCCAGGCTCTGAGTTGGCTGTCAGCACACAGCCCGACACATGGCTTGAACCCACGAACCGTGGGATCGTGACCTGAGCCAAAGTCGGAGGTTTAACTGACCCAGGCGCCCCTATGCTGATTTTAAAAATATATGGGAAGTGGGGCGCCTGGGTGGCTCCACTGGTTAAGCGTTTGACTTTGGCTCAGGTCATGGTCTCGCAGCTCATGAGTTCGAGCCCCGCATCGGGCTCTGTGCTGTCAGCTTGGAGCCTGGAGCCTGCTCCAGATTCTGTGTCTCTCTCTCTCTGACCCTCCCCACTCACACTCTTATCTCTCAAAAGTGAATAAACGTTAATGAAAAAAAAAATTTTTTTTAAATACGTGAAGTGGTAGAACAGGCAAACAAGTGCTTGTTATCTAAAATAAAAGTGGAGGCAGATCCACCACTGTCTTGATTCGTTCACTCCGAGGCATGTCTCCAAAATGGCTCTTCCTCTGTGAGTTAGCTGAAATAAGGCCATTCTCTCTTTGCTCCTCGTGATTCCCCCTTCCTGTATTAAGCGAACAAAACCGTCAGAGAAGAAGTCCATGTATAGAAGCTGACTCAGCCTAGAGTTCATTGTGGTAGGGGAGAGGTTGGGATGCCCATCTCCAGGGCTGGCCCTCCGCATACTCCCTGCGTCTCATGGTATATAGCTCAGGGAGCACTAGATGTTCTCTCTCATACTCCCAGAGTGCTTCACAGGCCTCTGGATTAACCCTGTCCCCTTCTGGAAATGAATTGAGTTTTTTTAACTGTTCACTATACACCTTCAGAGGAAACCTTCCTTCTCACCATTCAGAGACAGAAAGCGAGGTACAGAGAGTGCTGGGCATACAATGCGACACTGCAGAGAATTCTCAGACCCCTTATTCAAAGGTAATGCATCTCCTTTGATTTTTTTTTTTTTACTGAGATGGACCAGACCAAGTAGAACAGAAGCTAGTGGGGGCGAGCCCTCCGTTGAGGCTCAATTTAGCCAATTTCAGTGATTTCTGTCTTGCCTTGAGTTTCCCTTGGCTTGAGCCTGCTATATTCTTTCCTGGGTCCATTCTGTAAGGCGAAAAGAAAAAAGAGACTCTGCAGGCTGGCATTTTTCTGATGCCCAGTTGACTGCCCCTCTCCAGGTAACGGGAGTGATGGGCGAAGAGAACAGAAAGAGCATGGGTACAGGAGTGTGGGTCTCATGTCCCTTGAGCGTTCGGGTGTCAAGCGAGATCCATTCTTCTCCTTTGTTGGGGCGATGGAGCTGCGAACCAGTCAATCAAATGGTCGGTAAACAGGTTCTTGGAAATGTCCTGGCTGGGCTGGGTGCCTGACTTGGTTATTTTTAACACTCTGGACAGATAGACAGAGGAAGGATTTCAGTTGCTGGGAGGGGAGGTGGGGGTTCGGGGGCGTGAGAACTGTGCTTCCCTTATATGGTTCTGTGGCAGACGACCCTCTCCACTTCACCTGTCTAAATTCTGACTTCCTCCTTCATCTTTCCAGATCGACAGCAAATCCTTCCTTCGTCTCTTCTTCTCCCATTTCACTCTATTCCGGCTTTTTCATGCTTGTCTTACCTTCCAACTTGAAGGAAACTTCGCTTTCTGTTCAAGACCCCAAGATGTTTTTAGCTCCATATCCCTGTAGATCAAGGTAAGGGTGCACAGGCCATGGCCAATGGTTCCTTTGCTCTTCTTGGAGAAAGGAGTAGCCTGCCTGGGACACCCAGAGTCTTCTCTTCAGTCCTACCTACCTCTTCAAGCTCTCCTGGGGGACAGCTGCAAAGTCCCTGCAATCTCAGGCACCTGAGAACAGAATCTGAGATCCTGGAAGCCCAGATGAGCCTCATACACCTTTGGAAAGTAGAAGAGATATTGGTTGAGGTAAGGGGGCAGCAAACTGGGGGGCCATTGGTGGAATCAGCCTATAGCCATTTAGAAACCTGTACAGTTTCATCCTAAAGATTTGAATTGGTGGTAAGCATTTAACAACCCAAATCAACTGTTCTGGCTTCTCTTGAAAAGCAATTATATTTGGTAACAACCAGCCCACATTCCTTCATGGCATCAGCCCATTAGAAGGGCCCAGCAGGGCCTCATTCGCAGTTAGCACCGCACTCTCTCCGGTATTGCATTCACCCGCTTCACTCCTTTGTCCCTGCCTGACTCCCAGCTGGTGTCTGGGTTTGTCTTAGTTATTACCTCTAAGTGGAGCTTCTCAAATATTTCCTCTGAGGGACCCCTAAGATTAGGGAGAATGAACACTTTACCCTAGGGCTTCTGGAACACTCCAGAGGAGCCTGTCGGAAGTCAAAAACGTTAGTTGGCCAAAAAAAAAGTACCTAGTTTATGTTTAAAAAGTGCACATTTTGATTTCTACTGCACAATGTATTTGTGTGGTTTTAGCATAACAATAATTTTATCTTCCTCCACCAAATCTTAAAAGCATAATGGCCCCTCTGGAAGACGTACTATGTGGATTGTGCAATTCCAGTATTCCTTACTACATCACCCATAAATAACCCAAGTTAGGCACCACAACGCTAAAGACATGAGGCAAAGACAGACGTGGAAAGACAGGCGTGGAGAGAAGTCAACAAGAGGAAAAGAATACCAAAGACAGTAAGAATGAGTCTGAGGGCTAAGGTCTTTCTGGCCCTAAGTCACACCTCCTGACCTGGCCCAGTCCAGCTCCTGGGAGGTTTGTAGACATTCCTGATGCCTCTGGACAGGTGTTAGACTGGTGGCTCAGGGTGAAGAGCAAGCTTCAAAGCAGGAGCTAGCCAAGTAAGGGAGAGGTGAGGGGCCAAGAGCAGCCACGTATGGTCAGACAGAAGAGATGGTCTAGGGGCCAGGGGGTGCTTGGGGATAGGAAGCAGAGGACTAAGAAAAGGGCTGGTCAGCATTTGCCCTTTCGCCCACTGAGCCCGTCTTTGTTTCACTTCTTCTTAACCACTCCTGCCTCAGAAAAATAAAGTAAAAGAGTGACTTTGACCTCTTCAGATGAAGGAATCTCCTTTCCAGAATAGCTGTGTCTTCTGCCTTAGCTGAGCAGAAGGAGGATGAGTACCATGGCTCTTTCAAACCTGTCCAAATGGGATTCTGTCTGTTCTCTCCCCACGATGGGAAATACCCCATATCTGTGACCCTGACTTAGGTGAGCTCATCCCCCCATCCTTTGGTAAGGCAAGGGTCTCACTAATCTCCCTCCCATTCTAGTACTGTCAGTGCTCCCCTGAATGTAACAAAGAATGGCAAAGACAGGATTTGGATATTTGCTATTGACCATTATATACCAGGAGAAATGGAGTCACGGGGTGGGGAACATTCAGGGAGAGGTAGGGGTCCAAGATTGGGGAAGCCCAGCTTACAGCTGGGGATCCAGGGAGGAGGAGGTGTTTGAGAATGGAGAATAGGACCAGACTCAGAGGTCTTCGAGACATAGTCTCTCCCTGCGCTGGTCAGGCCTGGGTGTGAGGAATCCTTGGACCTTAAAAAGGTCTTAAAAGCCTTGGGCCTTAGCCTTTCAGGTCCTGCAGTTAGAACTAGAGCTTTGTCTTCCCACTGAGTCCCATTAGGGTGGCCGGGGGAAGATCCCTTCTCTTTAGGGTACAAAATGCCAAGTTAAGTTCTGTTGGGGATAAAGCAAAGATCTTTCTGGAGTGATACTAGGAAACCAGAACTTCTTATTTTCAGCATTCTGGTCCCAAATGACCTTGAGGAAATAGTGAGGCTCAGTAGGAGAAAGGTCACTGGAGAAGGGGTCACCACCGGTCTGGCCAGATTAGCTAACTGAGCTATTCCTGTCTAGCTCATTCCTCCTCTCTGTCCTCCAGCCAGACATGATAATATGATGCGAGATGAAGAAGACTTGCTCCCCCAGCCCCTTCCTTGGTCAGAAATTTCTCAGCAAACAGCTTCATTTGAGTCCGGGCTTGCAGATTGTGACCTTGAACTCTGCTGCAGGGGTTGTCACCTCCCTCGATAGTTGATAGAATTACTGATCCTTCTGCTACTGGGGCTGAGGCCTTTCTTGGAAAGGACTGGCTGGGTGCCTGAGGTATCTTTAGCTTGCCCAAGCTGAAAATAGGTGGGGAAATTCAGAGGATGGAATGAGTTCAGCAACAGCTGGACACGTCCTGACCTTTGTTCTCAAAACCATTTGGACCCTTGCAGGTGGGTCAACACCAGCTTGAAGGATTCCTGATGGATATCTAACCCCAATTCTGTCTCACACACGAGAAGACTGAGGTCTGCAGACGTGTCATGACTTTGCCAAGGGCACAAGGCTGTGCGATGGTGAAATTCCGTAAACATATGACCATAATCAGTGCTTTGCTCAGTTGAGTCGAGAGCCTTTCCCCTTGGCTTGGTTCTCAACCAGCCGACGCCTACAGGCCACCCTTCCTTCCTTTCAAAGTTCAAACGGCAATAAAAATGAATTGAAGGAAATCATTGTCTTTTCCTCCCCAAACCATGGGTGCCCTGTTCACCTGACATCCCACCTTCTAATTTCCTTGGGTCTCCACTCCCCATCTTCTCAACTACACAATGCATCCAGGTTTCCCAGTCGGCCCTCCCTCAAAGCACCTGAGTCCCTGTGAGGTTTGGAGACTCAACTCTCAAGTTTCCTGCCTAAGGTGGGAGGGGACCAGAAGCCAGGGATAGAACATAGGGTGGGGAAGGATAGGACTCTTCCCAGAGAGCCCACTCTGCCTGGGGCCAGAACAGGCCTGGCTGTGTCTGTGGGCAGCCCTAGCAGGCAGGTAGCATGGCGCTGAGCAAGCACTCTCTTTAGTGTTTGCAAACAGAGCCTCAACCGCTAGCCTCTCAGGTGGTCCTGCAGAGAAACAGCAGTCCCCACTGGTCACTGGACCTTAGGCTTTGGCCTCAGCCTGCCGGACAGGACGATGGAAAGTAGGGGAGAGGTCAATGGGAACAGTCGAGCTCTGCCTGGAACTGCTCTGGAATCTGGGGAAGCTGCTAGATCCCGTGTCTCTGGCTTTGTTCGTTTGTTCGGCGAGGTCGCCTGCCAGGAGCGGCAGGATGCCAGTTGGGAAGGAGTCCAAGAATGGTCTGATCTTTCTGACTTTGTTTGTGAGGCAGTACAACTGAGCCCAAGGGGTCACCCCAACCTTTCTCCTCCTCTCTCCCATTTGATGGGAAAAAATATACCTAGAGGTGGGGGCACGAGTGTGCTCCTATTCCCCTCTACTGTCTTCTGTCTAGAGTCTTTTAAGGTCCCAAGCTGGCATTAGGTGGGATGTGGGGGGGGATGGCCGTGCCCCCGACAAAGACACAGATATAGCTGATCAGGTAGGACTGGTGGGTGTGGCTGGGCAGGGGCGGGGGCGGGAGGCTAAAGGAGATTTTTCAGTCTTTTATGTTTGTTTCTTGCTGATTTCTCCCCATCAACAATGACAGGCAAAAGCGTGACTATGGGAAACCCCCAGGGACTTGTCGCCCCTCCCCCTCCCATTCCACTCACCCAGCACCTTGGAGAGCTAGGAAAGGAAACACACCAATAGCCACAAATTGCTCAATAACTGTGGAATGTTCTTTTTCAATTCCTGTTTCCTTTTCTGTTCTCTTGGCTGCCTCTACCTATTACTGCACCCAAGCCTGACTTTCAAGGTGCTTTCCCTCAATGGATTCACAGCTCCGATTCATTTTTTACGACGGGGGTAGAAATAATCTAACATGAGATTGCCAGTCTGTATCACTCGATGCTGTATGGAATTCAGTCGACCTGCCTGAATATGGTTGGAGAAGGTTTTCCCACATCCCCTCTTTATGACTTTCAAATGTTTAGGAGGGTCGCTATGACAGCATCCCAGCTATCTGTGCCTGCCTCCTTATTCGGTTCCTATTCTGGACACGCGGCTCGCCCGTGACTGTTGCATGTCAAGTGACTGCAACCAATCGGCTCGGTGAGGACTTCCTCGGGAGCCAATCAGAGCCTCGGGAAGTGACTTCACCCCAGGGAGAGCTGTGTGGGTGAGGAAGCATCTCTCTGAGCTGTGAGTGTCCCTAAGTCACTCCCCTCCTCCCCACCCTCCTTACTTCCTGTAAAGCAATACCGCCTACCCCCTCCGCCCCAAGAAGGGAGTGAGAAGGTCTAACTAGTTCCACAAAGGAAGGACTCAAAGAGATACCACTGCCCAGCCACAAAGCAGCTTCAGGAAGTGGAGAATGGCGGCCCCCTCTGCATAGACACGTCTTTCAAAGGGGATCTCTCGGGTCTGGGAGAAGGTGTGTGCTGAGGACGAATGGGCGCCTCCTCCCTACTCCCTCCCTGCACCTGGCTTTCTTGACTCTCTCTCACAAAAATAGCTGTAATCTTTCCTTGTAAACAAGGACAAGATCAAGGTCAAGTGTGGGAAAGAGAGGGCCTGTGTGCCTGTTGAACACATGTGAAAGGAGACAATCATGTCCAGCGGCCTGAAGACCCAGACGCTCTTACAGGGCGTGGGCTGTTCTCTACTACCCACTCTGCACAGCCTCATAGATGAGTTCCTGAATGTTCTTTGACAGGGCTAGAACAGGGAAGGGGTAAGGGACAGGAAGGCTGTAAGGCCCAGCATGTCACACGGACTCTGAGGGGTAAGGGAAGAATGGCCCAGCTAGGCATTCCCTTCTTTTCTCTAGGCTTCTTCCATCAGGCCTCACCCTGGACAGACAGATAAAAATTTTTATTTAAAAATATAAAGCTGGCCTTACTCCTCCGAATTGAATACAACCCCAATTATCTTTCACTACAAAAAAGTGGGGAGGGGGGCATGCGTACAGCTCTCTCGGCTCTAACAACTCCAGTTCTTCTTTGCCCCTTCTTTCTCTCATTCAATTAAGACGTTGGTCCTTTGCCCTTCTCCCAAAGCTATCAGAGGTGACACAAGGGTAGAGGGACGGGAAGGGTGGGGAAGAGAACTGTCTGTCATCATTCTCCTTTCCTGTCTCCAGGGCCAGTTTATCTGGACTCCAAGCACATGAATTGCTTGTCCACAAAACCGAATAATGGCGACAGTTATTCTCTATATCTTCCATCAAGAGCGATGTGAAGGTCCAAGATATTGTTCAGGGTCCTTCTTCAGTAGATGGCCTCATCCATATTGTCATCACTGTCACCCCCAAAGTCCTCTCCATTGTCAAAATATGACATGATGTAATCGGTTTCCTGAAAGAGAACAAAAAGAAATCACAGTAGGCGTGTGTTCAGCGTTCTCCTCCCTCCCAGTGCGTCAGCTGCCCCCTTCCGCTGTCCCCCCCTTAAACCATTCCAGGCCTGGGAAGTCCCTTGTGGCTGTAGTTTGCTCTTGAGAAGAGCCTGGGGGCACATGAAGTGGAGGGCACTATCCTCTGAGGGCATCTCCTTTGGCTCTCTGACGCTCTGGAGAGAACACCTCTGGTGGATGGAGTTGAGACCCCCAGAGCTTATGAGAAAGGGAGGGGAGCTGAGGTGGAAGAGCTGAGGTGGAAGGAGAGCCCTCTCACCTCTTCGTGTTCTTCTTCATCATACTCCTCTTCTTCTTCCTCTTCCTTCTCTTCTTCTTCTTCTTTCTCTTCGTCTTCCTCTGAAGTCACTTCTTCCTCCTTCTTCTCCAGGGTCTGATGGGAAGATGAACAGAAGGAGAAGCTCAAGACTCAGCTCAGAGAAGGGAAAGAGTGAGGCACAGATGGGCCAAAGGACAGGGGACTGGTCTGGGGCCCAGGTGGTCTCTCGGCACAGGCCAAAGGACAGGGGACTGGTCTGGGGCCCAGGTGGTCTCTCGGCACAGCTCCTCCTCACCTCCAGCTTCTGTATTGTCTCTTCCTTGTCTTCGGTGTTCTTAGGGGGCCTCTTGGGGATCAGGATGGTGGTCCCTGGCCAGGGAGTCAAAAGGTGAATCATCCGAGAGCAAACTTCCTGGTTAGCGGCCACCCTACCCCTTTCCCGGGACCATGTAACTCTGCTGCCCTCATGTGGCCACCATGGCACCCAGCTACCATACTGGGTGGAATGGGTAGGAATTGGGGGGGCAGACAGGACCCCCCCAACAGCCCTGGCTGTCCCGCTGATCAAGGGACTCTCTCTTCTGCCTCCTTTCCCCAGATATACTCCCGTTTCTTTATTAAAAAAAATTTTTTTTAAATGTTTATCTATTTTTCAGAGGGAGAGTGCAAATAGGGGCGAAGCAGAGATGGGGACACAGAATCGGAAGCAGGCTCCAGGCTCTGAGCTGTCAGCACAGAGCCCGATGCATGGGGCTCGAACTCACAAACTACGAGGTCACAACGTGAGCTGGAGTCGGATGCTTAACCAACTGAGCCACCCAGGGGCCCCTACTCACGTTCCTTTTGTAGCTTCCGCACTCGGATCTTTAGCTCACGGGGTAAACGGCGCCAATCTGGGAACGGTGGAAACAGAAAAGTCAGGAAGACCCTGCCTGGGGTATCCTGTGAATAACTGGTTTTAAAGGAGAAGTAAGAGTCAGGATGATGGTGAGGAAGGAAGGGGTCGGGTCAAAGTGACTTGGAACAAAACTGTGGCTTGTATGCCTCCAGGGAGGTGGGGGCTATTTAATAGGTTTTTGGGGAGAGTCTGAGAGTGTTTGCGTGGACATCTAGGGCTCCAGTTTGTAACTACTATATAGAGTGAAGGAGGGGACAGAGACAGGTGGATGGGCTGGTGGCTTGCGGCATCTCAAGGATTTTAAAAAAGGGCAGTCAATGAAAGGGCCCATCACCTACCAGGGTTCCAATCGATGGCATTGTCAATCGGCCCTGACATCTGATATTTGTCTGAGTAACGCTCCACATCTGAGGGGTCAGAGGCCAAGGGTCAAAGTTTTATCCTTTCAGAGCCTTAGAACAGGGTTGTTTCTGAGGACCCAGCCCTCTCAATACTCAGACACTGTGCCCTCACCCCAAGCCCAGAGCCCAGGGGATCAGCTTTCCCAAGGACCTTCAACCCTTTGCCACCCAAAATTACAATGTTTTGTGATCTCCCTTAACCTAAGGGCAGGGCTCTGTTGAGAGGTGGTGTGATACGGTGGGAGGACGCTAGAGGGAAAGAGACTAGCGGTTCAGTCTTCCCTTTGCTCCCTTTACTCCTTGTTAATGGGGCTGCCAGGCAGGTCTTTCATCCTTCTGAGCTGGAGCCCCTATGGCTTCAATCGGAGAGCACTGTTCATCAATATACTCAAACACTGCCCTTCCGCACCTGTTGGTAAATATGCCCTCTCCCAAGCCTCCCAGCGCCTCCCCTTCTCCAGTCCCTTCTGGTCTCCCTGACCTCCCTCTAATCCTGTTAAACTTAGGAGGGCTTCTCAGAGACCCAGCATCAGCTTCCCTTCTAACTGCTCAGTGCCCGTGATATCCAAGCTGTGAAACCTTTTGATACATCCCATTTGCACCAATGAAATGAACATCTTGGTGCTCAGCCTACCACCCCAAGGCTGTTGCGGGACTCCGAATGAACCGTGGATGCTGTAATGCATTTCGGATGCACAGGTGACTGCTAGGATCTCCCCAGTTACACAGTGAGCCTCCTGTGCTGCCTCTAGCCTCGCTGGCCCGTAGAGGTGCTGTGTCCAGGGCACACTGCTCATGAAAGGCGCTCAGAACATGATGCTAGCATTCCAACTGACCTCGCTTGGGGACAGCTGGCCGGATGAAGTAGGGGAGCTGCCTCATGGCCCCTCGTAGCTCCTGCTTCAGTGCCAGAACATATTCCCCTTCCTCTCCTGAGGGCAGAGGCACTGGGCGGAACTCCAAGGGCTACGGAAGCAGGGGCAGCGGTCAGTTCAGGGAACAAACACTAGAGGGCAAATCTAGAAGAGTCTCTCTCCCCCCAGTTCAATCCAATGTGCCCACTGAACAGAAGGCCAAAGAAAAATGTGGCGAGCAGTATAGCATTTTGAAAGCTGGGGAGCCAGGAGTGTGAGAAGCTACATTGCCTGAGAAACATCCCATGGGAGTTGAAAGCATAGAGACAGAAAGGGGCAAGATGAGTTTTGTGACAGCCTACAAGGAACCCTGGATTGTATACAGTCAGCCAGGGGCACGTGGGAGTCCTGGGAAGGGGTGCAGACACTCACAGGGAAGAGTGGAGACGGCTGCAGGGTGGGTGGGGGCAGAGCATTCCCCTTCCCAATGCCCACGGCCTCCATGTTGAAGGTCAGCTGGCCCCGGCCACGACCCCGGCCCCCACCCCGACTGGCCATGGTGGAGGGGGCCTGGGTATTCAGCGATCTGGTGAGAAAAACCTGATAAAGACAAAAACGAAGAGAAAAGTATGGTAGAATGATAGGAAGCCAGGGAGGGGCAAGACACTCAATCCTTTCCCCGAGGGCCCAAAAAGCCAGTGTAATTCAACAGCTGTTGATAGGAAAGGCAGTGTACCAGGCAGGGTATTTCTGGACATGCGGACACATGGATGAGACATAGTCCCAACAGGATGGATAACTGCCACGTAGTGTAACTGCAGCACAAAAGGGAAAGTGATTAGACCCTTAGATAAAGCTTCCCTCCATCCCTAAGATAATTTGATATTTGTCACCATCTGCATATTGCTGTCTACTCTTTGAATTTTTTCTCTCCGTGGCTTTCCACACCCAACCAGGTCCTAGTTCAATCCAATGTAGTGAATTTCGGCAAAACCTGTATTAAGCATCTACCATGGAGAAGATAGTGTGCCATGCGCTGTGGGGTACATCATGTCTCACCCTCAGTGGGAGGCGGTGGGGGAAGGAGAACCATTACAATCCATTTATTTTTTTTGTAATACCACTTATAACCACAGAATCTTAGAGTTGGAAGGACCAGTAGAGGTGTCTGGTTCAAAAGCCCTCCCAGTGCGGTACTCCACTTTGTAAGTTGTTAGCTTCCAGTGGCATTTTCTTAAAGAGACGGTGTCCATTCTGCCCCAAGGCAGCCCGCCCCACAGTGATCAACTCTGATGAGTTGAAAGTTCCTTCTGTTACTAGAAGTAGCAGAATGCTACCTCTTGTCATCAATCTTAAGGGACCAGTTGAAGGCAGATAGGATGAGGGATAAAGTTATCAAATGAAAATGAAACTTGTAAGAGATGATATCCCACTGGCAAAGAGCACACCTAGCACTCAGATCTTGGTGTCTAAGACCATTTTCCAACACAAAGAACCAGGGCTTCCTGGAGAAATGATTGATTCTAAGGCCTGGGGCAGGAAATATCCAGGGGGAGCCTGAAGCATCTTCTTGCGCCAGAAAGTAAAGAAGTACTCAAAACAACAACTCACAGACATGGATGGGGCTATGTCAAAGGGGCATAAGAGTCAACTGAAAGAGAGCCCAATGGCCAAAGCTGGAAGAATTTGAGCAATAAATAAATAAAGTAGTATTAAGTTACAACCCCAAAGTACAAAATAAATATCCATGAGTCCACACTGATATAAAGAAATGATTAAATAAATTAAAACATGGGGGAGAAAAGACAAACTTCTTGTGTAGAATTCCAAATAAATTAGATAGACTCCATCCTGAAGATGGGGAGTAGAACTTCCCACTTCTTAAGGGTGGAGTATATATATAGGGAATTTTGTCCAGTTCAATTTTGGAAAGGGCGGGGAGTAAATGTTCAGTGGGGAAAGTGGACAAACGCTACTTCAGTCAGGTGACCAAGTTCAAAATCAACAATATTAAATTTCATTGCTAGTATGCGCCCTTAACGTGATGGGATAAGGGAGAAAGCTAGGGGGACCAGGAAAGTGCAAGGAGGCTTCATAAATCACAAGGTCTCAAGTTAGGAAGAGCCCTCAGAAGTCATGTGTTCATGGGGTGCCTGGGTTGCTCAGTCAGTTAAGCGTCCAACTTCGGCTCAGGTCATGATCTCACAGTCCACGGGTTCGAGCCCCACATTGGGCTCTGTGCTGACAGCTCAGAGCCTGGAGCCGGCTTGGGATTCTGTGTCTCCCTCTCTCTCTGCTCCTCCCCTGCTTGCTCTCTGTCTCTGTCTCTCAAAATAAAAAAATAAAGACATAAAAAATTTTTAAAAAATATTATATAATTCTAAAAAAAAAGAAATCATGTATTCAATCATTCATTCAACCAATATTTATTGAGCATTTACTATATACCAGACACATGCCGGACAATGGGGATCATAGTGATGCCTCTACTTGAGACATGCATCCTTCCTCTGATAAACCAGGTTTAGTAAATTGTTCGGTAGTGTCTATTTAAACATCTTTAGTAAGAGGAATCCCCAGCTCCCTTTGCAGGTCTTCCATTAATAATATTTGTTCTTCAATTAATATACAAAAAATACTCTAAACAAGAAATATATAGCTCAACAAATTGCACTCAACAAAAGATTAGTTGGTGAAAAAAAGATTTGGAATGTGTATAAAGTAATCTATTCTGTCAAACACACACATACACAAGTTGTTCTGGAAGGACATACACTGAAAATTAATGTTGGTTAATTTGAGGGGATGGGTTTTTGCTTTTTGGGGGTGTTATGTGTATTTTAGAGTTTGTTTTCTATACTGAAAGGTATTGCTTTTGTAATAAGAGAAAAATAACCATTTAAAATTTTAAAAATATAGCAGCAGACTATTAGGTGAGATTAATAATATGTAGCTGGAAGGAGAGGGTGAAAAAATGTGTGTCTGAGGAATCTAGAGAAGTTTTAGGTCCAACAAAAAATGTGAGGAAAAAATAAGCTGTCAGTTAATAAATTAAATTGTGACCTGATTAAAAGGACATATTAGGGGAGAAAGGATGTCTCATCGACACCAGAGAAGGAATAAGAATTTGTGAGCTTGTCTTCTTCAGGCCCTTTCAAGGGAAAGGACACTACCAGCTCGTTTAGGGATCTTTCCACTTGACACAGTTCTATCCGTGGGGACAGGAGCTGTTTTGATCGGAAAGCAGTAAGGAGTCAAGAAAAAGCCGTGAGCTTTGAGGTTAGACAAATTGAATTCCCTTTCACATAGAATCAAGTGACCTCCAAGGACATGGAGTGGTAAAAAAAAAAAAGACGAAATTTTATTTAATTGAGGCAATAAACTGGTGGTTGGAAAACTAAACTATCCATCTCTATTGCACTCAGGTCGGGAGTCTACAGTGAGTTTCTTCTATTTAAGATTGTGATTGAATCTAAATTCTTGAGGATATCTAGGGTCTTCTATAATCTGGTCCCAAACTGCTTTTCTTATCATCAACCCTGCAATCTCCTTCCCCCAAACAACAACATCTCATATACATGATACTCGTTCCCGTTTATGCCTCACTGTATGGTGGTCAAAGTTACTTAGAAGCAGATTTCAATAAAACATACAGAAAAACCATGACACCAAATTTAAGAAGGGCAGTACATGTAGTAGTTAAGAGCGTGGATTTGAATTCCAGTTCTGTCATTTTCTAGCTAAACAACCTGAAGCAATTTATTTAATATCTCTAAACCTGTTTCCTCATCTGTGAAATGGGAATAACAATAATACCATCTTAATTCATTCGACAAATACTTACTGAGTGCTTGTTATATGCCAGGCATTGTTTCAAGTGCTAGAGATATAGCAGTGGGCGAAACAAACAAAAACTGCTGTATCAATGGAGTTTAAGTTGGTAGAGTTATCAGGATACAAATATTTCGAACCATGAGACTGGGTGAGATGTGAACAGAGAAAAGAAATCCGGAGACTGAGGCCTAAGGCACTCTAATATTTAGGGTTTCCCATATTTGTGATAAATGAAACAAGGAGTTAAAACTCTTATTACATAAGAACTCATGGAAATCCAAACAAAAAAAATCATACCAATAGAATAAATGTGCAAAGGACGTGACTAAGCAATTGACAAAAGAATGACCCATAAAACCACTCTTCACCTACTGAATTGACAAAGACTTAAAGAATAATCAGGTTGCCACAGTTTTTCTGAGATGGACACTCTTCATACTTCACTGGAAGGATTGTATTTATACACAATATTTCAGGGGAGCAATCTGACTGCTTGCATCAACCACCAGCCTTTTAAATGTTCATATCCTTAATCCAGTAATCCTACTTAAAAAAAAAAAAAACTATCTTTAAAGAAAGACATATATATATATAGTCAGACATGTAAATATGTCTGTTCATTAAAGACATGGTTATCAAAGAGCTATCCATGGTAGCAAAACATCTGAAATAACCTAAATGGTCCAACAAAAAAAATAAATGGTTAAAAAAAATCAAATATCCATTTTAGGCTATCATGTAGAAAGAAAAATGACTTCAAATAATACTTAAAGGCAAAAAAAAGGTTCACTATGTAAAGTGGAGGGAAACGTGATATAAAATTATATGTTGTATAGCCCGATTTATGTAATACACACACGCGGATACATGCCGAAAAGAAATTGATATTAGAATAATACAATAATAATAATGATTATCACCATCATATGGTTATGAAATAAGAGACATTTTTATCTGTACCTTTAAGTGTTTCCAACTTTTCTAGAATAAATGTACATTACTTTTTTCATCAGAAATCAAAGGGGATGGTTTCCTTTATTTTTAAGACTGCGTTTGGGGCGCCTGGGTGGCTCAGTCGGCTAAGTGGCCGACTTCAGCTCAGGTCATGATCTCACAGTTCATGGGTTTGAGCCCTGCGTTGGGCTCTGTGCCGACAGCTAGCTCAAAGCCTCTGACCCTCCCCTGCTCACGCTGTCTCTCTCTCTCTCAAAAATAAATAAAATGTTTAAAAAAAAAAAAAAGAAGAACGCCTCCACCAGGACAGCACTCCTTCTTTTACAATGGAGGTGAGGGATGCATTTTGTTGAACTACATATTCATTTAGAATATTTGCTGGATATTGGGGTGACTGGGTTGCTCAGCTGGTTAAGCATCCGACTTCTGTTCAGGTCATGATCTCGTGGTCCGCGAGTTCCAGCCCCATATTGGGCTCTGTGTTGACCACTCAGAGCTTGGAGCCTGCTTCACATTCTGTGTCTCCCTCTCTGTCTGCCCCTTCCTCACTCATGCTATCCTCTCTCGCTCTCAAAAATAAATAAACATTAAAAAAATTTAAAACAAGAATATTTGCTGGATATTAATTAAACAATATCCAAAAATGGAATGACCTGCAAAGTGAGCTAGGGAGTCCTCCTGTTAATGATGTTTAAGTAGAAGATGAGTAACAATTTGCTAAATACGGTTTATCAGAGGAGGGATGCACGTCTATGCTCCCCACTGTCTAGCATCGTGTCTGGCATATAGTAGATGCTCAATAAATATTTGCTGAATGAATGAGTGAATGAATGAATGTATGATTTCTGAGGGCTCTTCCAAACTTGAGCCCTTGTGATTCGTCAAGCCTCCCTTCACCATCCCAGTCTCCCTTCTCTGGACTGTGGGAGCAACTACATTACAAACCACTAATTTAAGAGATCTTAATTAGGTATGTATTGTATCTTATTTCATCTTTTATTAATTGTTCCCTAATTATGATAGGAGTTTAAAATTCGGCCTTCCCAATTCTTTTCAAGTAAACTTTATTGGGCACTTTGTATTAAGTACAAGAACCTGCCTACAAAACCTTATATTCTTAGAACAGAAATATTAGAGACCTCATACTAAGTGCTCTAAGAAAGGTACGCATAAAATGTTACCGTCAGACTGAAGAACGATTAATTATGAAGGGGGAAAAAAAAGAAAGGAAGGAAGAAGAAAAGGTGGTTCAGGAAAGCTACAGGTAGGAGACAATATTTCAGCTGATTCTTAATAGAAAACAGGAGTTTGTCTGACTCTTAGACAAGGGAATAATAATAATAGATTCGGGGGAAACTGATGCCATAGCAAAAAGTCAGGGATACAAGGGTGAATCTTTCTCACTGGGTGCTTTAGTATCTCTCCCCTATGCGCGGAAGAAAACTGCAGTTCTATGGTCTATAATCGGTACAGCAATGGGAGCCCTGAAGAGAAAGGGAAAGAAGAGTAGGAAACCAGAGGGGGGTGATCCAACAGGCTGCCAGAAAGCGCTGTCTATCTACCTCGAGCAGCTTGGTCCCGGTAAACCAGTTCCGGAGGTGTTGGACAGAACCAGGTCAGTGCCACCCGGACGGAGCCTTACCTGCTGCCCCTCCCCCACGCGGAGCCCACGTCGCAGCCAACTTGAAATTTGCAGGTCTTCCTCGAGCTGCCGGCGCGCTAGCCCCGCCTCCCAAGGCCCCCCATTGGTGAATTCTCCCGGCCAATCTAGGAGAAGACCAGCCGGGAGACCCGCCCACTCGAAGCCGAGGAGAAGCAGGGAGGGGGAGAGGCGGCGGGAACCCAGGCTCGGAAAGCCCGGCGTGGCGCGGAGACCGAGGCGGTTGCAGAGTCGACCCGGGCTCGGTTATTTCCGACCTCATCTCAGATGGAGGAGCTCCTGGCTAGCGAGAGCTCGCACTTAGAACTCACCGAGGGACACTGATTGAGGAAGCTGCCACAGAGAAATGAAATGGTTGTTCGTTTAAGGATCAGTCTTTTTGTGACGGGGGCTTCACAGCTTGGCGTCTCCTCCATCACTTCAGCCTTCCCTCCAGTCCTACATGGCTTCCCTCCAGCACCACCAATGAATACTTCTTTTCTATTTTTTTCCGCCCTGTGGGTTGCTGCCATGTCTGTGAGAAGACGAAAGTTTGGGGAAGGAAGGATTACAAATTAGAGTTGGGGAGGCAGGAAAGGAGCCCAGTGTTTCCTACATTTTCTATTGCCTTCCAGCTCCTTCTAGCCCTTGCTGAAGGGCGGCATGGTGGGAGGGAAGGGGAGAGGAGTCCTATTTTCATACACACACACACACACACACACGGAAGGAATTCAGAGTGGACATAAAATCTAAGAGTTAGTCAAGAAGACTATCCCAGATGTCAGAGAAAATGGCCCTGGGAATGAAGCCTCTTGACTCGGAAGGCTGTAGATGTTGTGCCGGGTGCCTAGTCTTTGGAATAGGATAGAAACAGAGCTGTGAGGTTTTGAGGAACTTGCTTAACTTCCTACTGTATAGCATTGTTGTATTGGAAATAATATATGTGAAGTACTTGGCACATAGTCGGCATCCCGTAGATGGTGGTTAGTAAAGATGGGTAGCTTCCCTGCAATATTTCTCTTCCTCCTTCTCCAGAAACATTATTTTAGTATCTTGTGTCTGGTGGCCTCCAGTAAGAATGATCTCAGGTGAGTTTTCCAGATCCTTGGGATTTTTTTCCTCACCTTCCGCCCCCCCCCACAATGCCTTCCAGCTGGACACAAACTCATTCCTAAAATATGCAGATGGAAGCTATGGTAACCATGGAGACAGGGCAGGTGGCACGGAGAGGCAGAGACAGACAGTAGAGAGGGACGGGTTAGGATTGCGACACATAGACAGATAGGCAGGGAGAAGACGAAAGGGCCATTGGACAGAGACCTTCAAGCAAGGTGGAAAAATAATGACAGTCTAAGCAAGATCGACTGTAAAGAGATACAGTGAGAAAGGATGTGTTACAAGGTTTTCTCTTCTCTTTGCCCCTTTCCTCTCTCCCTCTCCCCCTCCAAGAATATGGGGAAGAAGGCATCTGGGAATGCCCCCCTGGTGTACCTAAAAATGACCCCGTATATCCACTCTCCTCATACTTATCTGAGGTCTGTACCAGGAAACTGAGGTTCAAGTGTATCTGTGCTGTGTGTTCCGTTTAGGAGGAGGTGGCGTGAGGATGTACCGCTGTCTGGCTCCGGCCCCCCCTCACATGTAAACTACAACAAGGAGGCAACCAGATCCCTTGCTTCTCTCTGTGCAGTATGGACTCCGGCTGGGGATCCCAGTCGCCTCTCTCCACCTCTCTGCACAGTGTGCCATGTGCTGTGGGTAGCAGGGCAGGTCTGGCGTACAGGCGCGCATAAACGCCTCAAGCGCGGAAAATGGGGCTCTGTTCGTGGAAGAATTGGGATGGTCCCAGTCTGGATCGCGGAGGAGTCTCCTGAGGAACATTTAGGTCTGTTGGGGCTGAAGGGAGGTCGGCGAAGCGAGAGAAGTCAGGATTGGAGCCTCTAGGTTTTGAGGATTTTTGTGTGCATGGGTGGGGGAACGGTTTGGTGCCCGACGCCCCCACCCGCAGAGACTAGGCTATAAATAGCAAGGCAGAGCTCCGCCCCCCCCCAGCTTCTTTCCTCCCGAGCCGGCGCCGTGCCCGGGGCGCACCGGGAGGAGGGACCAGGATCCGGTGCCGGGGCGCAGATACTGACACCAAGGGAATCCAGGTGCCCCTCCCCACGCCATGTGGGCCCCCGGGAACCCGGTTCCGCCACCCCTGCTGCCCCATGGCCTTGGCCTCAGTCCTGGCCCCTTGGAGATCCTGCGGACATTCAGGTATCTATTTGGGCGCACAGCCTGGGAGGGAAAGAGCAAGGAGTGATGGGGGACATAGCAGGGGCAAAAGAAACCCCCAATTCTCCCCCCACCCGTTTTAGGTCCCAAATGCCAGCTGCTTCCCTCCCCCCACTCAGTTTTTGGGGCTGTGGCAACCTAAAAGAGGTTAGGAATGGGAATTATGTGTGTGAATGTATGGGTGCATGTGTGTGGGTGGGTGGCGTTCAGCATCCTAGGAAGGGGTATTCCAAGTGCGGATAAGAAAAGGGGGATGCGGAAAAGGTCTGATAAGCCGTGGGGTGAGGGTGGGGGTGCGGTATCCCTGCGCGTGCACGTACGCATTTGCACGCGCGCTCGTCCTTCAATGCGGGTGCACCCTTCCCACCTCCTCAGGCATGCGCTGGGGGGAGGGGGCGGCTCAGAGGCATGAGTTAGAGGAAGGACTGTGTGCCGTGCCGTAGAGATCTCCCCGCGCCCTATCGGCCCACCGGTGCCTCAGTTTCCCCGCCTGAATCCGTCAATCAGATCTCTCCCTTTCTCGCAGGGATTGGCTTCGCCACTGAGCCCTCGGGCTTCCGCCAGCCACCACCCCCACGCCCCTAGACCTCGGCGGGCCCCAGTCCCGGCTCCATTGGTGCTTTCGCCCCAGCCGCAGCTATGCTGCACACCGAGGGCCACGCTCTTCTTCGGGCCGTGGGTCAGGGTAAGCTACGCTTGGCCCGTTTGCTTCTGGAGGGAGGCGCCTACGTGAACGAGGGTGATGCCCAGGGTGAGACTGCGCTAATGGCGGCCTGTCGGGCCCGTTACGACGACCCCCAGAACAAGGCACGCATGGTACGCTACCTCCTGGAGCAAGGCGCGGACCCCAACATCGCAGACCGCCTGGGGCGCACCGCGCTCATGCACGCTTGCGCCGGGGGAGGGGGCGCCGCCGTGGCGTCGCTGCTCCTTGCCCACGGCGCAGACCCCTCGGTGCGAGATCACGCCGGCGCCTCGGCGCTCGTCCACGCCCTGGACCGCGGGGACCGCGAGACCCTTGCCACGCTGCTGGACGCCTGTAAGGCCAAGGGCACCGAGGTCATCATCATCACCACCGACACCTCACCCTCGGGAACCAAGAAGACACGGCAGTATCTCAATTCCCCACCGTCCCCGGGGGTGGAGGACCCAGCTCCCGCCCCTCCCAGCCCGGGGGTCTGCACATCGCCTTCGGAAATCCAACTGCAGCCTGCGGGAGGAGGAGGAGGAGGAGGGGGAGGAGGACGGGCGCTGCTATCTCCTCGCGCTCAGGAAGAAGAGGAGAAGCGGGACGTCTTCGAATTCCCTCTTCCTAAGCCCCCCGAGGACCCCTCCCCTTCTGAGCCGCTCCCCAAACCCTCCCGTCACCCTCCAAAACCACTCAAAAGGCTCAACTCCGAGCCCTGGGGTCTAGTGGCCCCTCCTCAACCCGTCCCGCCCGCGGAAGGGAGGCCGGGGATCGAGCGCCTGACCGCCGAATTCAACGGCCTGACCCTGACCGGTCGACCCCGGCTTTCCAGACGTCACAGCACTGAAGGCCCGGAGGACCCGCCTCCGTGGGCGGAGAAAGTGACGGGCGGGGGTCCTCTCTCGCGCCGAAACACCGCGCCCGAAGCTCAGGAGTGCGGCCCCCCTTCGGGGCTGAGGCAGAAACTGAGCCGCATGGAGCCGGTGGAGCTCGATACGCCCGGGAATATCTGTCCCGACTCTCCGGAGTGCGGCCGCCCGTCGCTGGAGCGCCGCCGGTACAGCGCCTCCCCGCTGACCCTCCCTCCGGCCGGCTCGGCTCCCTCGCCGCGCCAGTCCCAGGAGAGCCTGCCCGGGGCCGTGTCTCCGCTGAGCGGCCGGAGGCGGAGTCCCGGGCTGCTGGAGCGGAGGGGCTCGGGGACGTTGCTCCTGGACCACATCGCGCAGACGCGGCCTGGCTTCCTGCCTCCGCTCAACGTCAGCCCCCACCCTCCCATCCCCGACATTCGCCCCCAACCCGGAGGCCGGGCGCCTTCGCTGCCCGCCCCTCCCCAGGCGGGGGCGCCGGCCTCCCCTAGGACCAAGCGCAAGTTGGTGAGGCGCCACTCGATGCAGACTGAGCAGATCCGCCTGCTAGGGGGCTTCCAGAGTCTAGGCGGGCCCGGGGAGCCGGGGCGCTGAGAGGAGTGAGAGGAGTCAAGGAGGGTGGGGATCAGGACCTTGATGGGACAGGTGGGAGAACCAGCTCACACACACACCACGGACACGGGGGTCTCTTGCATGTGCTCATGGGCACGGTACACGCACACGGGGGTACAGAAAGTGTCCATAAGCACAGTACTCTTATTCGCAGAGAAGGGTAAGTACTCTATTTACTGGGCATACTGACACACGCATTCATGTCCTGGTCACTTCACATGCATATGGGAATTACTTGGGGACCCATCCCTAGGAATGGCACACACAGGGCCACTTGTGCTAGGGCCCCCCGTGGGTCCCAAACTCACTTGCATCTGTTCAGAAGCAGTAGGGAGCCCCTACCTATGGGGTGTCTCCAATCTGTTTGCCCTCTTGCAAAAGCAATCCCCTGCTTTCCATGTATGCCCTGCAACGCAGCTCCTTCATGACTCTGCACACGACGCCCTGTTCCTGAATATCCTACTCCCTTGTGTAGGTCTTGCTTCTCTCTCCGGGCCTGGCTCCTTTCACACCCTGCTTCAGCCCTAACCACTTTTCAGGATCTCTTCTTCACTTTTCCTTGGGGGTTTCCTGCAGCAATCCCCAGCCTCAGTTCTGCTGCTGCCCTTCTTGCTCTCAGCTTTACTTCTCAGCTTCCTGCCTTTTATTCCCACCTAGTCCCCCTAACCAATCAACAGGTTGTCTCATTTTCCCAGGGAGTGGGTCATGGGCTCGACGCTGCTCTTCTGTCTGAGCTTATGAACACCCCCACTGGTAGACGTGGGGAGTAGCCCTAAATCACTCTTCTCTCCACTTGACATATCAAATAAATGTGTTCAGAAGTCTCTGTTTTGTCACTTCTGCCTGAGGGTGTGGGGTATGGGGAATGAGGAATGGGGAGGGAGGGTGATGCTGAGTATATCTCAAATGACCTAGGGGATTCTTAGAGGATCCAGCCACCTTCTATGCAGGAGACCAACTGTGGTTGCAGTAGAAAAAGCGTCCTGTGTCCTGAAGGTTTTAAGGCATTTAACAGGCTTTCATCTGCCCTGTCTCTAAATTCTTTAAGATTTCTGCAAAAGTATATCCTACAAAAAGTACTTCCCTCCATTATCAACACATATAGCCCAGTAGATTAACTGCCCCTCTTTCAAGGTTCTTATTTTGTGACTCTTCCCAGTTATTCTTTGGGGGTCTAATTTTCATCTCACCAGGTGCGTTTCATCCGTTTTTTTTTTTTTCTACTTCTGATTTTCATTTCCCCATCCTGAGCCACTGCAGGAGGGGGAGGGGGTGGAGAGAAGTATTACCTCACCTAGGTAAAAATGGCATAATGGTCTACTGACAAAGGATGTGTGTATGTGCATGTGTGTATGTGCATGCATGTGTGTGCGTGCGTGTGTGTAGGAGTAATCACAGGAACTCAGCCTGACAGGTCATGAACAAGGGTAATTGTCTTAATCTGCCCCCAGACTTCTCAGTTTTCTGATTTCTGCATATATTCTAATTCTTTCTCACTCTAATGGGAGGTTAAGGGAGCAGCCCATTCCACTCTTCCTTACTGAGTTTCTCCCAACTCAGAATAGGTGAAGTCAGAAAATTACCTAGCATGTGGTATAACTAAAATATCAAAATATTGGGAATCAGAAGGCCTACACCTGAATCCCTCTTTCCCGTCTCCTAGCTTTAATTTTGGGCAATTTATCTAGCCTCTCTGAGTGTCCCTTTCCTTATCTGTAAAATAATAAAATCTAGGGGCTCAGTCAGTTAAGCATGTGACTTTGGCTCAGGTCATGATCTCAAGGTCAGTCCCTGGGTTCAAGCCCCACAACAGGTCTCCCTCTCTCTCTGCCCCTCCCCCACTCACACTCTGTCTCTCTCTCAAAAATAAAACAGAAACAAATTTAAAAAATTATAATATAATCTAGTTAGTCATTGTGACTATTAAGTAAGACAATGCACTTTAAGTACATTGCCTAGTGTCTGACATACAGTAAGTATATGCTCATTAAATGTATCTTTCCTTGTTTTAGCTCCACCAGCCATTGCATGTGATCTTGGAAAAGTAGAGGTGGGGAGTAACTCCTGAGTCTTGTTTCCTCATCTACATCTATAACGTGAAATCGTTGGACAAATGATCCCTAAGAGTCCTCTCACTGTCTACAAGTCTCCTCAGCCCGGCATCCAGCTCCCCCCCGCCCCCGGGCGCCCCGCACCCAAGCCTCCCCACCCCCACCCCGGGGTCTCACTCATTTTCCAGTTCTCGCCACAGGACTCCCAAAGAAGCGCCCCTGCTAAGCTTCTCCCTTATAAAGAATATCGCTTTGTCTCTTTGCAATTGGTCGCTCAGAACCTCCGCCCGCCTCCCTAATTTGCCTATGGCGGAGCTCGAGGCCTCCTGCTCCCGCCCAGTCTCTGGTGATTGGCAGAGGACCGGGCTCGTCCCCGCCCCCGCTTGACTGACGGCTGGGCCCCGGCCACGCCTCAGTCCCCCGGCTCTCGCTGGCGGGGGTGGCTGGGACCGTTAGCTCGCCAGGCTGGCAGGCTCCGGGCCGCGGCGCCACCGGCGGACGCGATGGAGACGATGCGAGCGCAGCGGCTGCAGCCCGGGGTGGGCACCGGCGGGAGGGGCACTCTGCGAGCGCTTCGGCCCGGAGTGACCGGGGCCGCGGCGGCCACCGCCACACCCCCCGCGGGCCCCCCGCCCGCGCCGCCGCCCCCCGCGCCGCCCCCGCCGCCCCTGCTCCTGTCGGGGGCCCCCGGGCTGCCGCTGCCCCCCGGCTCCGCCGGCAGCCCCGCGGTGCTGCGGGAGGCGGTGGAGGCCGTGGTGAGGAGCTTCGCCAAGCACACGCAGGGCTATGGCCGAGGTGAGTCTGCGGCCCCGGCCTCCTGCGGGACACCCTCTGTAAAGGAGCCTTGCTGCCAGAGTCCTCCGGATCGCTTTTCCTGG
Source organism: Hyaena hyaena (assembly GCF_003009895.1). Classification (NCBI taxonomy): domain Eukaryota; kingdom Metazoa; phylum Chordata; class Mammalia; order Carnivora; family Hyaenidae; genus Hyaena; species Hyaena hyaena. The sequence continues at coordinate 887,797 of NW_024081355.1, read as the reverse complement.
CGCGGAGCCCTCACATGCATTTCCTTTTGGGGAGTTTCCTTCTGGGCTACACACACACACACACACACACACTCTCTCTCTCTCTCTCTCTCTCTCTCTCTTTCTGTCTCTCGCTCGCTTATACACCCCTCTCACCACCTCCTCTTTATTGAGGTACTGCTATAGTCTCCAGGGACTATAGTCCCCTTTTTACAAATAACAACCCTCTTTTCTTCCCAGCCTTTTCTCCTTTAGAAATGGAGTTCTTCCTGTAGCTTTCCTACCTTAACATCTCTTTGCCTTTGAGGACCAGCCTGCATTGTGTAGGATCCTATCCTTTCTCTCCAGTGCAAGGCATTTCTCATCCGTTCGCCCTCAATCTTCCTTCTGTGATCTCGGCCATTCCTGGGCTCCCCCTGTTAATTGATTCCACCTCCGTAATCTTTCTTTTTAAAGATTTTTGTTTTTTAAGTTATCTCTACACCCAAAGTGGGGCTGGAACTCACAACCCTGAGATCAAGGGTCACGTGCTCCAATGACTGAGCCAGCCAGGTGCCCCTTTCATCTGTCTCCTTAACCTTGACTTTTGAATTCTTTCCTTACTTGTCCTCACGCTGAAATTTCCAATACAACTTCAGATTTGCTGGGGGAGTTAGGTAGTGCCTTCGCAAGTCACTTAAGATTGTGCTTTTAAATCTGGAACCGCACCATGAGCCCTTAGTACCTCACTTTGGTGTCTTTTTAAGTACGGAGCCTCACAACTCCGGCCTCTCTGTCTGTCTGGCTCTGTTTTCCTGGCCCTTTCCCAGGAACTGAGGATAAATCCCAGGCCTTGGCTCTCTCAATGTTAAGTTCTGTGGAAATGAGCCAGGCAGAAACCCTATTTCCATTAGAGGTCTTCATCTTACAGCTGCCTAATTTCTAGGCCTTCCAAGAAGGGGAATGTGAGGATTTTCTTTGTTGTTTTTGTTTAATCAGTGCAGAATTTCCCGAGTTTGGACTCCAGGTTTAGAGTGTAACAAGGAACACAATGTAGTGAGAGGTGTGGGATACAGAATTTACGTCTGGAGTTTCTGAGATGTCACTTTTCTTCTGCTTGGGTAAATTCTGCCTCAGCTGAAAGCGACCATGTCTCTAACCTTCTCGTTGAACAATAGTGCAGAGAAAGGTTGCAGGGCTTTCTTTGTAGGCAATAATGCCTTTCCCCTCCCTCCCTTCCTATGAAAGTGTAGTGAAAAGAGCTTACACAGATTTCAGAATCAGACACGTGTGGGTTAAATCCCAGATGAAATCTCTGTCACTTGCCAGTTATGTTTTGGGGGAAGCGACTTAACGTCACCAAGCTTCAGTTTCCTCGAGGATCACAAGGGGGTTAAATGAGCTATTGCATCGGACACCTAACAGATACCTTGAAATGATGAGTATTACCTCAACTCTATTGGTTCATATATATCCTTGAAAGAAAATACCTCACTTTCTCCCATTCTTAGATCCTGACAGTGGAAATCCAAAGATTCCCGTGAAAACAGATTTTTAGATCCATTTTGCTCCATGTGCCTAGTGAGTCGTTTACTGTCGGTTTCCTTTTGTTCTTCTACAGCTTGGACTCCTACCTGGTGGGGCTGGCCCTCTGCTAGGTGCTGGGAATGCAGATGCATGTGATTCTGAAATTCATCATGAGGGGGTAGCGTTGTTTGTCGAGTCTAATTCCTGGATTTAACAGGGCTTCGTGATGGAAGTGCCATCAGCTATTGTCCCGCTGCTCTCAGGCTCTTTGAGACCAAGGGAAGGTCTTTGCCTCTGGGCGTGGGAGCAGTCACCCTAAAATGAACCCTTCCTCTTGGAAACCTACAGGCATTTATTAAAATTGTAGGGGAGCGTGCCCCTTTTCTTGTCTGTGTTACCTGGAAAGCTTCTGATTTGGCATCTAAGCCGAGTGTACTGTAAAAACTGCCTTCATTTCCTTAGACAGGATGAAGGAGCAAGGGGATTTTACTGATGAAGCCTTCAGACTCTGTGGCAATTCCTTCTTCCAACCTCCCTACCTCCCACCACCCTCCTCATTATTCCTGAGTCTCTCATTTCCAGTCTGGATGTCCCGCCAGGACTTCGGGAGAGTTTGACAGAGAGTGCAGCTCCGGGCAGGCAGACTCTGCCGATTTGGCTCAGAAGTCCTGCACCACATGGAATCACTTATCCTGCATCAATTAATAAGCAAAACTGCCATTGGCGTGAACCCACATACCCTTGTGACTGATGGCATGGTGTTCGGGGCCTGGCCCTATTTCCCTGAATAGAGTTGATCTGAGCCCAGACCATCATCTGACCCAGCAATGCTTTACTGTATCATCTTTTTTTTTTTTTAATTTATTTTTGAGAGAGAGAGAGAGAGAGAGAGAGAGAGAGAGAAACAGCACGGGCAGGGGAGGGTGAGAGAGAGAGAGAGGGAGATACAGAATCCGAAGACAGGCTCCAGGCTCTGAGCTGTTAGCACAGAGCCCGACACCAGGGCTCGAACCAACAAACTGTGGGATCATGACCTGAGCTGATGTCAGACGTTTAACCGACGGAGCCACCCAGGCGCCCCCACTGTATCGTCTTTAATTCACGTCCTTCACCTTCTTCTTGACTGTTCCAGGGTCACCTTTTCCAGTCACTGTCTTCAGATTTACCAGCATTCATGGAGGACCTCAGCGTTTATTTTAAAAACGCAAAATCAAAAAGCAAAACTCTTCTGTTATTTCACCTGTTTGTCCAAATCTCTCCCCCACCTCCACCCCCAATCCCCTTCCCTGCAAGGTACACACACAACTCAGTATGCTGTAGGATTGTAATCAGCTTGTAGGGCACAGGGTTTGGAATCCGAGAACCTGGCCCTGTCACACATGGCTGTGTGATCCCCGCTCAATTGCTTAATCTCTCCAGGCCTCTTCTGTTTCGTTCATTGGACAAATGTTTATCGGTCACCAGCTGCTGTGGTGAACGAGACAGATACCCAGCCCCCTGTCTTTATGGAGCTCGCAGTCCACTTCATGGAGTCTGTGTGAAGGTTGATGGTACAATAAAGCAGGGCAGCACAATAGAAAGAGGGTCAGCTTTGCGGCAAACAATCCTTGGTTCTAAATCCTGGTTTTGCCACCGTGGCCTGTTCCCTAACTTGTTCACTCTATCTTTGTTTAGTGTTTTTATTTTATTAAAGTTTATTTATTTTGAGAGAGAGCATAAGCGGGGAGGGGCAGAGAGAGAGGGGGAGAGAGAGAGAATCCCAAGCAGGCCCCGCGCCGTCAGTGTAGAGCCGGACGGCTGCAGGGAACAAACCCACAAACTGGGAGATCAGATCATGACCTGAATCAAAATCAAGAGTCGGACGCTCAACAGACTGAGGCACCCAGTCTTGAGGGGCACCTTAAGATTTGATTTTTAAAAATTAAAAAAAAAATTTCATTTATTTCTGAGAGAGAGAGAGAGAGAGGCAGAGTGAGCCGGGGCGGGGGCGGGGGGCGGTCAGAGAGAGAGAGGGAGACACAGAATCAGAAGCAGGCTCCGGGCTCTGACCTAGCAGTCAGGGCAAAGGCAGACATGGGGCTTGAACCCATGAACTGTGAGATCATGACCTGAGCCGAAGTCGGATGCTTAACCGACGGAGCCACCCAGGTGCCCCAAGATTTGATTTTTTAAGAGGCGCCTGGGTGGCTCCGTTGGTTAAGCCACCGACTTCGGCTCAGGTCATCATCTCACGGTTCACGGGTTTGAGACCCACGTCAGGCTCTGTGCTGACAGCTCGGAGCCTGGGGCCTGTTTCAGATTCTGTGTCTCCCTCTCTCTCTGTGCATCCCCTGCTCACACTCTGTCTCTCTCTCAGAAATAAATACATATTAAAAAAAAAGATTTGATTTTTTAAGTAAACCCTATACCCAACGCGGGCTCAAACCGGCAATGCCAAGATCAAGAGTTTCCTGCCCTTCTGACTGAGCCAGCCAGGTGCCCCAGCTTGTCCACTTTTTGAAAAATGGGTCTTATAATACTTACCTTGATAGTTTTGTGTGGAGTAAATGAGATACCGAGTGTAAATCACACAGCACCTAGTTAGTACTCAAAGAGCCGTTGCTATTATTATGTATTTGGAAACCCTATGAAAACTGCAGGTGGTGGGTATTGGTAGCATTACCATTTCCTTTGTCCCTGTTTACACATGGCTGGCAGTCTCTAAAACCGGCATGATTGACTGAACGACCAAGTCACTTTCCTTGCTCTGTAACTTCTGCATGGCCCTCTGCAAACCCATATCCTAGGAATTATTGCTCCCTCTTTATATCCCAAAATGGGTACGTGATTGGAGGTGCTACCCAGCTACTCCACTAGGTGGAACAGGTGAATCTTGCGTGGTTATTTTCTGTTTGATGGTTGCTCCTTTTCTTCAGAATCACAGATAGCTTTTCTGCCCATAAGTGACTGTGGAGGCAAAAGCCTGAATATTTCCAATTTGGGGAATGTTGGATTAGACCTTGTGTCAATTTCCTGTAGCTGCTCTAACGGATTACTGCAGATTTGGGGGATTAACAGAAATTTATCTTCTCACCATTCTGGAGGCGAGAAGTCCAAAATCAGTATCAGTGGACCCAAATCAAGGTGTCAGCAGGTCTGTGCTTCCCCTCCTCCCCCGCCCCCTAGAGGATCTAGGAAGAAACTGTGTCCTTGCCTCTTCCAGCCTTGGGGCTGGGGTGGGGGGAAACTGTCAGCATCCTTGGCTGGTGACTGCATCGGTCTGATCTCTGCCTCTGTGTTCACACTGCCCTTCCTCTTCTGTGCTGCATCAATTCTCCTTTCCTAAGGACCCTTGTCCTTGCATTTAGGGTCCACCCAGATAATCCAGGATAATCACCCTATCTCAACATCCTTAATCACATCTATAAAGTTTTTGCCACCCGCAGTGACATTAACAGGTTCTAAGGAGGAAGGACATCTTAGCAGGGGGCGTTATTCATCCTACCACAGTCCTCTCCGAAAGTCACTGTCATCTTGCACCCCTTCTTTCCAAAGAGTCTAGGCACTGTGGGCTAGTCAGAGGCATATTCTACAGGTTGAAAATAGGAAGCATCAGATAGAATGTTGTTAACCAGCTTCCCTATCTTCATCATACTGTGAATTAAACTGGGCCAGCCTATTCTCGCCAGCCTGTATGATCAGGGAGAATCTTCTCATTCACCTCTCAGTTGTATTAGCTGTTTTTTAAACAGAGTGAGTGAGAGGGTGAACATGCACACGCGTAGGAGGGGCAGGAAGAGAGGGAGACAATGATCCAAGGTGGGCTCTGCACTGACAGCAGAGAGCAGAGAGCCTTGAGATCATGACCTGAGCTGAAGTTGATCGCTTAACTGACTGAGGCACCCAGGTGCTCCTGCATTAGCTATTTATCTGTGCTCTCTCACCACAAAATTGTATTTATTTTTATGATAGAAATTTTTTGGGGGAACCTAAGTGGCTCAGTCAGTTAAGGGTCTGACTTCAGCTCAGGGCAGGATCTCGCGGTCCGTGAGTGTTGGGCTCTGTGCTGACAGCTCGGAGCCTGGAGCCTGCTTTGGATTCTGTGTCTCCTTCTCTCTCTGCCTCTCCCCTGTTCATGTTCTGCCTTGCTCTTTCTCTCAAAAATAAATAAATGTTACAAAAAATTTTAAAAAAATAAAAATCAATGAGTCTTTGAGGAGTTTCCAATGCAGATCACAATGAATTGCTTTTCTCCTGAAATTCCCCATTTCATCCATTTCTGAAAGAAGACTCCCTATCTCCGTTGGCTTTGAATAATCGTTAAAAAATAGTCCTGGATGGTGTACCGAGAGGGATTTCACATAGAATGGACATACACTTCTTAATAGGACCTTCCCGGTGACGATGGTTTCCTCCCCTTTCTCTTTATTTCCGTATTCTCCCTGTTGTTCGCATGTCAGGAGAGCTGTCGCCCAGCGCTTTGTGCTAAATTGTCTCAGAGGGAACTGGGGATGAAAAGACCTCAGTGGAAGGAACACAGATGGCTAAGCTTTCTGGGCAGCAGTGACCTTTGAAGGGGCCCTGCCAGCACTAAGGGTGGGAAAGACCAAGTTCCCATTTAACACTGCCTTTTAATGGGAGAATGAACATTCTAAAAAGTCAGTGAAATATAGGGTGTTAGGAAAGAGCTTTTGCAGCTTTCAAACTCTGGCCCGTTCAGTTGCAGAGCAGGGAGATGACAGTTACTATCAGCCACTGGGTTGGGGACACCTCGCTGGCTGGCGTTGCCTCCACCATGAATGAATAGAGAGAGCTGTGTACCTAGTAAGTGCTCACATTTTCTGCCTGATGCGGAGGTGACAGCCATGGAAACGTGCTATTCATATCTCCTGCTGCAGGGGCACAGCTGACTGACAGCCTTGAGCTGCTGTCCCGTCTGCGCCCATCACCTCCTGTGCACTGTGGCCACACATCTTGCAGGCTGCCCTCAGTCAGTGACGGAGCCCAGCAGGGGCACCCACTCAGGCACATCTTGGTAAAATGTGGGGTCTCTTCGGCTTGGCGACTTCCCACTGGCCTGGCCAAGCCTTTCTTGGAAATGCAGTGCCAGCTGAGACTGTCACATCCAGACCTCCTTCCTTCCTTCCTTCCCACGCCCCTTCCGCAGCTGTGAGACCTTCAACATGGTCCGAAGCCCCTCCTTCCTCCTCCCCAGCACGTCTCTTGTACATTTATCCCGTCCTGGTGTCTTCTCCTTGGCCGACCTAACCTGACACAGTACAAAAGACTGAATGAGTCCTTGTAACTAAGAGTAGAGAGTGGTCATGTTGGAAGATAATGAAGAATGCATGTGATCACTTACTGTTATGAGGCTTTTGTTGAAGCCGCTTGAAATGTCTGGAACCCTGGAGTCAAAGTGATCCTTTCCAGAGGAAAACTGATCTCATCCTTCCTTCTGTCTGAAGCCCTTCAATGGCTTCTCGCTGCTGTTAAGAGAAAGCCAGTACTCCAGTGTGGCCTGCAAGGCCCACTGTGGTCTGGTCCCTGCTTCCTTTTGCAATCTCATCTCGCATCACCTTTTCCCTTGCTCTCACTTTTTGAGCCATGCGGGTCCCTTTATTTGCCGTCTTCTTTGTTGCTACAGAGCCTTTGTGGTGGTGTTCCTTCTGCTCAGAGCTCTTCCTCTTTCCTTTTTGCCTAGTGAATTCATACTCATATCTGCACTTAAATATCACCTTGTCTGGGTAGCTTTCTTTGACCTTCTCAATGAGGTCAGAAGCCCCTATGACATTTCCCATCTACCAGAGTCCTTTATAGCACTGGTCGTAATTGCAGTTTTTCATTTGCTTGAGATATCTGGTTAATCTCTCTCTCCCCCTCTTTGTTTTACTTTTTAAAAAAAAATTTAAAACATTTAAAATTTTTTTATATGCCTTATTTATTTCTGAGAGAGAGAGAGAGAGAGAGAGAGACAGCATGAGCAGGGGAGGGTCAGAGAGAGAGGGAGATACAGAATCTGGAGACAGGCTCCAGGCTCTGAGCTAGCTGTCAGCACAGAGCCTGACGCGGGGCTCGAACCCATGAACCGTGAGATCATGACCTGAGCCGAAGTTGGACGCTTAACCGACGGAGCCACCCAGGCACCCTGTTTTATTTATTTTTTTAATGGAAGAGGTTTTTAAATTGGGGGAGGAGGGGGACTGTTCTGGAAAACAGTTGGAGTCGGATATTTGATTTTACTGTAATACATTAGCTGGCTGCTGTTTGAGAGATGGCAGAAGTCAAGATACTTCTGGGTCAGAGACAAAGGACTTTATTGCTCATAGTACAACAGGTACCACAAGCATGAGGTTTGTCTGCATCCGTTCCCTTTGCCTCCCAAGTCTGATGTGAAGGGCTCAGGTGGATGCTTGCACAGGCCAGAGGTTGCGTTACAGAAGCAGAATGCTTAGGGGACCTGATGCTTCATTGTAAGCAGGAAGCAGGCTGTTCTTTGTCCCGGGGGGAGACATTACCTCATCCCTTGGGTTTCTTTCTGCAAACACAATCCTGAGAAATGGCCCAGGTGAAGAGCAGCCAAGTCCTTGAAATCTTGGCATACCCAGCAAGACAGAAAGGAGCACAGGAGACCTCCAAAAACCACTTGTATCTAGGGAAATCCTCAGAAGAGAAACTCATGCGTGCGCGTGCGCGCGTGTGCGCACACACGCGCACACACACACACACACACACACACACAGTATTTGTATACATAACATATAAAATTCCAGGATGGAAAAGGAATCTGGCTGTGGGTGTGCTCACCAGGAGCACAGATTGGAGAAGGGCTACAACGGCCACATTTCCTTGAGTGGTAGTCCAGCGTCGCATGAAGGCTGGGGACGCGGACTCTGGAACCAAGCCAGCCTGGGTTTGAATTCTTGCTCTGCTGCTTTCTAGCTATTATATCCTTGGGCACGTTACTTAACTTCTCTGTGTCTCATTTCACACATCTGTAAAATGGGGGAGAATAAAAGCACCTGCCTTCTAAAGTTTTTGTGATTAAGTGGGTAAATCCCTTAGAGCAGTGCATGACACACCGGAAGTGTTGAGTAAGCGAACTTCTTATTGAGCTGGTGGTGAGTATTCTAGGCCACCTGACCAATTGTGGAATGATCTCCTTGCATGTCGTCAGGCAGGGGTAGTGGTCTGCTGATCTGGACACTGCCGCCGATGGTTAAGTTATTCTGCTCTGGTGTCAGAACTAATCAAAATGTGAGCTAGAGACACCGGGTAGGAGGCGAGGCATCCTCTGGTCTTCCAGTGCCCTGGCCTTCATCAGGGTCTAGGTTGATTAGTTTGAATGCCTTAAAAAAAATTTTTTTTTAACATTTACTTATTTTTGAGAGAGAGAGAGAGAGAGAGAGAGAGAGAGAGTGAGTATGAGCGAGGGAGGGGCGGAGAGAGAGACACACACACACACAGAATCTGAAGCAGGCTCCAGGCTCTGAGCTGTCAGCCCGGAGCCCACGCGGGGCTCAAACCCATGAACAGAGAGATCATGACCTGAGCTGAAGTCGGACGCTCAACCGACTGAGCCACCCAGGCGCCCCAGTTTAAATGCTTTTAAGTGGTGACAGGTGAGGCGCTAGGGTCAGACCCTTCATGTAGGTACAGGATACAGATGCCGTATTGAAGCACAGAACTGCTTTGGAGGCGTCCGGTTGCTGAAGTCAACGACTGCTCTCTCACAGTGAACGTGGTGGAGGCGCTGCAGGAATTCTGGCAGATGAAGCAGTCCCGCGGGGCAGACTTGAAGAACGGGGCTCTGGTGGTTTACGAGATGGTCCCCTCCAACAGCCCTCCTTATGTCTGCTACGTCACTCTGCCGGGAGGAAGCTGCTTCGGGAGTTTCCAGGTAAGAGTTGCGAGGTGGCAGCAACGGAGAGAAGTGCTTAGGTGCCAGTGGTGGTTTTTGCCATCACTTTGGCCATTAAGTCTCTGTCGGAAATCACGTATTTGGGGACCTGAAACCAGTTCTGGGCAGATCATTCTGATGAGCACCTGAGGCTCATGTAACCACGGAAGAACCTCAGTGGCTTTTCTTTCAGCTACAGAAACTCACACCCGCTGTGGATTTGAGCAGGTGTGACTATGCCCTTACTCTGTATATCCAGAGCCCGTATTCTAATCCGGCTGTCCAACTTCCTGCCGTCTCTTTCTGAGAACACAGAGTAATATTCGCCCCCCTCCCCCGCCCCCAGCACTTTTTCCTAGGCAGTCACTCAAGAAAGCAATGTTTGTGTTCCTTAAGAGATCAAAGTGGAGGGACTATGTATGGTGGAAATAGTACCCGTCTAGGAATGAGAAGATGCACATTCTCATTCCCCCCACTGCCAGCAGGGCAAATCAGGTACATTCTCTGGGCCTCAGTTTCCCCATCTATAAGATGAAGGAGATAGGTTAGATTCTTTCCTTTTTATATATATATATTTTTATTTTTTATTTCTAGGGGAGAGAGAGAGAGAGAGAGAGAGAGAGAGAGAGAGAGACAGTGTGAGCAGGGGAGGGTCAGAGAGAAAGGGAGATACAGACTCTGAAATAGGCTCCAGGCTCTGAGCTGGCAGTCAGCACAGAGCCCGACGCGGGGCTCGAACCCACGAACCGCGAGATCATGACCTAAGCGAAAGTCGGACGCTTAACCGACTAAGCCACCCAGGCGCCCCTAGGTTAGATTATTTCTAAAGTCTTTCTAGTGCTAGCATTCTACAGTTCTATGAAAGGGCTGTGATATACGATGGTGAAGGGTGTTGCCATTATAGGGCAAGAAGAAATTTGACTAGTGTGATTATTATCATCAGAGACGGAGTTTTTACATCACCCACAGGTAGGTAGCCTTCTGAGATGTCAATATACAGTCTGCATAGAAATTTAGAGATGATAATAGATGTTTTGTTCTGGGTTTAAGGCTTGTAGAACCCTTAGACAAAGGTATAACCCCTGCTATGTGCTTCCACAGCACCTTGAACTTCCCTTATCATACTACTTATCATGACCTATGGTAATTATTTCACCTAGTGGATTATGCTCCATGAAGGTAGAGATTGTGTCTATCTTCTTTCTCAGTCAGTCTTAGATCCTTACCTCCGACTCACCACACGGCAAAGGGTAGGCATTTAATAAACCAGAGGCATGAATCAGGGGCCATTGCAGTTCAGTTCCTGCCTCAAACAGAAAAGTCCTAAAGAGGCTTCATTTCAAATTAAGTGACTAATTTTTTTCCCCTTAGAACCCCAACCGTTTCAGAGAAATAAATATATGCTCAGGATGACTAATGTTTATTCTTTCTCTTCTAGAAAATAAGATCTTCCTTCTCTCACCTCATCTTATTGTTGAATAAATATTTGATCATTTTAGGGTGATGCCCATAACCAGATCATTACAGTAATTTGATTTCTGTTATTTCCCCCAAAGAACAAAATTATCTATCTTGGCCTCTTTCAGCTTATATCTTCTATACCCACTTTGGCAGATGAAATTTCTCCTGGTGGTTTTCCTCTGGGATGACCTTTCGGTAGAATGAGCAGCAGGCTAGTGAACAGAGAGGTGGAAAAAGAGGAATTGCAGAAGACGACTTAGGGTTAATGTACCAAGCTCCATATTCTGTCTCAGAGAGACCTGTCAGCTAAAGAAAATCAGGAGTTACTGATATTAAGGTGGTTAAGTAGCGAACACATCCTGGTCTACTTTTAAAAACCGTAACATTGGGGCGCCTGGGTGGTTCATTCGGTTAAGTGTCAGACTTTGGCCCAGGTCATGATCTCGCGGTTCGTGGGTTCAAACCACGCGTTGGGCTCCGTGCTGACAGCTCAGAGCCTGGAGCCTGCTTCGGATTCGGTGTCTCCCCTCCTTTCTCTGCCCCTCCCCTGCCCTCACTGTTTCTCTCACTCTCTCAAAAATAAGTAAGCATTAAAAAAATTAAAAATAAAATAAAAACTGTAACATTATTTTCTTCCTTTCCTCTAATCCTAATCCTAAATGACAGAAAACAGAGAGGCCCTTGAGGCAGCCAGTGATGATGAATTATATAAAGAAATACTAGGGGGATTTGAGGTTGAGTGATTTAAGACTTCCAAAAATCAGACTTGTTCTATGAGACGATTGAATGGATACAATGCAAACACGTGCATTTAAATTTTTCTTGCTTTGTTCACGTCAGCTTTCCTTGTCCTGGCCACCCCTCTCTTCCTTGCTTCCACGGGGTGGGGGGGGGGAGCGGGGGGGATAGATTTACAAATCCCTTCTTCAGACCTTGGGCTCTGGTCAGGGATAGCTCATTGACCCACTGCGTTAACGGAGGAACTGCCTACTCACAGCTAAATGTGAAGTCTAAGAATCCCAAATGGGTGCTTCTTTTTTTTTTTTCTTTTTTTTTTTTTAAATGTTTTATTTATTTCTAGGAGAGAGACAGAGAGACAGCATGAGCAGGGGAGGGCCAGAGAGAGAGGGAGTCACAGACTNTTAAATGTTTTATTTATTTCTAGGAGAGAGACAGAGAGACAGCATGAGCAGGGGAGGGCCAGAGAGAGAGGGAGTCACAGACTGAAACAGGCTCCAGGCTCTGTGCTGACTGCCAGCGCAGAGCCTGATACGGGGCTCGAACCCGCGAACCGCGAGATCATGACCCAAGCGAAAGTCGGACGCCTAACCGACTAAGCCACCCAGGCGCCCCCCAAATGGGTGCTTCTGGTAGAGACTAGAGATTTCCTTGGCAGAAGCAACCTGGACAAGATTTATTCTACTCTTAGGTCCTCGAGAGGGATGAAAACAAATTTTGCCTGTGCACGGAACAGGGGAGCAAGACACAAATTTCTACCAGGCTGGCCAGAATCTGGCTTTTGAGTAATTAATTCTGTTGACAGTTGAAGCAGGGGTATTTTTTATATCCAGTGATTATATGCTGACCTCAGCAGCCTTCCTCATTCTGTATTCAATTCGGTACGAACTCTAGCCGTCTCCAGTTCCTTAATGACTTCAGGATGTTGAGTCAAAATTCTGTTTCCAAGCGCCCCAACCGTTTTACAAAACAAAACTTGTAGGGTATGCTGAACAAACTGATTTATCCAAAGGCTCTTCCAAGTGGCTTCTATCTTAGTGGTTCCCTGCCACTGTCCCTTCCTCTCTCTCAGACGCACACATATACATATATTTTTTCTCTCTCTCTCTCTGTCCTGCGTAGTTTTGCCCCACAAAAGCTGAGGCCCGGCGGAGTGCGGCAAAGATCGCACTGATGAATTCTGTGTTTAATGAACATCCTTCCCGAAGAATCACTGATGAGTTCATTGAGAAGAGCGTCTCTGAGGCCCTGGCATCTTTCAATGTAAGTTACTAGGAGTTGAAAGAAAAGAAGGTGGGGGATGGGAGGACTGGCTGGCTGGGAAGTCTTGTAAATCAGTGGGAATCAGAGCAGGAATTCTTGTTTTCTTTCCTGTATAGACAGGAATTTATTTTCTGTCGATCTTGCGTATCACCCGTGCCCTCTATCTCAGTCACTGATGCTATGTGTATGTTTGTTTTGTTGATATTTTGCCTCTTTTATTGTATCTCTTTGGGATCTAGAAACCTTTAATTCAAGATTTATGGAATTTTAGGGGCGCCTGGGCAGCTCAGTCGGTTGAGCTTCCGACTTTGGCTCAGGCCATGATCTCACGGTTCGTGGGTTCGAGCCCCGCATCGGGCTCTGTGCTGACAGCCAGCTCAGAGCCTGGAGCCTGTTTCAGATTCAGTGTCTTCCTCTCTTTCTGACCCTCCCCTGCTCATGCTCTCTCTCTCTCTCTCTCAGAAATAAATAAAAACATTAAAAATTAAAAAAAAAGATTAATGGAATTTTAGAGAGATTCCAAAATAAAAACTGAGCTTGAATTTTGCTTTTCCCAATTTTGGTTTAAGACCTTACTCCCTTCTTACTTCACTGTTCTTGTTTGTTTGTTTGTTTGTTTTTAATTTTTATGACTGCTCTTATTGCCACTCATCTCCATTATCTCTCCTATTAATAAAGAACACTTTAGGGGCACCTGGGTGGCTCAGTCGGTAAAGTGGCCGACTTTGGTTCAGGTCAGATCTCACAGTTCATGAGTTTGAGCCCCGAGTTGGGGTCTATGCTGACAGTGAGAGCCTGCTTCACATTCTGTGCCTCCCTCTCTCTCTGCCCCTCCCCCGCTGTACTCTGTCTCTCATCTCTCTCTCTCAAAAATAAACATTAGGGGTTAGGGAGAGGCGAAGGGGAGCGATGGGCATGGAGGAAGGCACTTACTGGGATGAGCACTGGGTGTTATATGGAAACCAACTTGACAATAAACTATAAAAGAAAAAAATAAACATTAAAAAATAAAAAATAAACATTTAAAAAGTTTTAAAAAATAAAAAATAAAGAACACTTTATAATACAGTGTCTTAGTTTTTTTTTTTTTCCTTTCAAGGAATGGGGTGGATAATCTACTTACTCTCTTTAAAAAGAATGTTCCTTCAAATGGTGATGATGATGATGATAATGATGACCCCAGCTAATCCTGATTGAGTGTTTACTTTGTGCCAGGGACTGTTCCAGGGTTTTCATGTGTATTTTATCTCATTTGATCATCGTCATAATGCTCTGGGATATAGGAACTGTCATTACCCCTCTTTTACAGAGGACGAAGCTAAAAACATAGCAGTGAAGTTTTGCCTGAAAGGATGTAGCTAGAAAGTGGTAGAGCCAAGACTGGAACCCAGGTCAACTTAGAATTTTCTAGCTTAGGGGTACATCTTGGAAATGAACGCTGCCTTCTGTCTTCCTTCTCACAAGTTCACTGATAGGGTGAGAGCATGAAAGTCAGACCAATTTTCTGTTTCTGTTCTCTTTGAAGTTAAGATGTAATTACATATACTAAACCCCTTCAGTGATCTGTTTGTGTATTTAGTAGTTTTGAACACTTTAGATCATAAATTGGCTTCTCTCTGTTACCCAGGACCCATCTGATTTTCTCCCATTTCTCTTTGTCCCAGTCAGAAGTATCTACAGAGAATAAAAGCAATTTTTTTATATTGATCAAAGCCAATGAAAATTAAGAAAGTACATTTATCGCTCTTAAGTCACCTAATATATTATAAAATGAAACATTAGTTTGGATTGTAGAAAGTGATGCTTATAAGCATGGACTCAGGGGCTGCCTGGGTGGCTCAGTCGGTTAAGCATCAGATTTTGGCTCAGGTCATGATCTCATGGTTTGTGGGTTCGAGCCCCGCATCGGACTCTGTACTGACAGCTCAGAGCCTGGAGCCTGCTTCAGATTCTGTGTCTCCCTCTCTCTCTGACCCTCCCCTGCTCACACTGTCTCTCTCTCTCTCTCAGAAAAAAAAAATTTTAAAAAAAGTGTCAATTTCCTCATCTGTAACAATCATACCTATCACATAGGATTATTGGATAGAAGAGAATATATTTAAGCACTCAGCGCATGTTACCCGTTTAGAGGCCTTTGGATGCAAGTTCGTAGAAAAAAATCTCACTTCAAACTGACTTAAGGGAATACATCAAGAAAGGAAATTTGTTCTCTGACAGGACAGGAAGTCCAGAAGTAGAGAAGAATTCAGGGCTGGTCGATTCCATGGATCAAGAATGTCATCATCTATTGGCCAAATTCTTTCCATCTCTCCATTCAGCCATCCTCTAGATATTGGCTTTGTCCTTTGGCTGGCTCCCTTCAGATGCAAGGGCGCAAGATAACTATAGAATTTCAGACATTAAATACAGATATAACTATATTCAGAGACAGACACCATCTTTCTTTCTTTCTTTTTTTTAATGTTTTTATTTATTTCTAGGAGAGAGAGATAGAGATAGTTTGTGTTTGTTTGGGTGTCAGAGAGAGAGGGAGTCACAGACTGAAACAGGCTCCAGGCTCTGAGCTGGCAGTCAGCACAGAGCCCGACGCGGGGCTCGAACTCACGAACCATGGGATCATGACCTAAGCAAAAGTCGGACGCTTAACCGACTAAGCCACCCAGGCGCCTCTCTCTCTTTCTTTCTTAAGTAGGCTCCACACCCAATGTGGGGCTTGAACTCAGGACCTTGAGAGTGCCTTGCATGCTCTACCAACTGAGCCAGTCAGGTGCCCTGAGACCTCCTTTCAGTATCTCTTTGGTGATAAGGAATCTTCTCCCAGAAACCCTCCAGTAGACCTCCTACCTCCAATGGCCATTCCCACCTTAAAACCAGTTATAAGCAAAAGAGATTAGGATTTACCCACTGGAATTACAGGATAAAATCACTCTTCCCTGATAGAGATACATGGGGGATGGGTAGGTACTAGAACAAGATTAAGGTTCTACAGGAAGGAAGAAGGAAATAGATGTTGGGTAGCTCACCAGCAGTGTCTACTACAAAGTGTTGAGAAAACATAAATTATTATTATTCTCTGCAATATTTCTGTTTGACTAACCCCTCAAAACTGAGAATTTAATAGATTGCTCATTAATTTCCCAGTGGAATCGCCATACTCCAGATAACATTGATTTGGGGGCACCTGCGTGGCTCAGTCAGTTGAGGGTCCAACTTCGGCTCAGGTTGTGATCTCATGGCTTATGAGTTTGAGCCCGCGTCAGGCTCTGTGTGGACAGCTCAGGGCCTGGAGCCTGCTTCAGATTCTATGTCTCCATCTCTCTTTCTCTCTCTTTCTCTCTTCGCTCACGCTCTGTCTCTCAAATAAACAAGCAAACAAACATTAATAAATAACATCGATTTCGTGTTAGCCATGGGTAAAGGGTACTGTCCACATTTCTTTGCTTTCAGCTTTTGTTCTTTAAAAGGCTCTGACTTGAAGACTGTATTATCTTTTGACAAATCACCCAGCCTCTGTAGGTCTGAGTTTCTTCATTTGTAAAATGAATAGGTCGAGTTAAATTAACTCTTAATTTCTTTCCAATTATAGTCTAATGCTACTATCACTTATCAAGTATCCTATGATTAAATGTTTACTGAGTAAATGGAGTTCATTTCTAACCATGTTAGATGTAGAAGTGTCACATGAAGTAGATCTTCCCAACGGGTGGGTCCTGCCACTTGTGTGTACTCCAAACAGGTTATAGTTGTGCCACAATATTGACCCCCCTCAGCTCTCCGGAGACTGAGCATGGCCAGGGACAGGTGGGCTCCTCTTCCCACAGCTTCTCTATGCCCCAGTTGGCTGTACAGAGATGATCATTACTTTCTATGTACTGTATCATGGAAAACTCTGGAGGTTCTGAACAAAGTATTGTATTAGGCAAACATGAAACAGGTTCATTGCTTCAGGGCCCTTGATGCTCATAGTGAAGACTACCTTTTTCTTCCTCCCTCTAGCTTTTCTTTTTTAAGAAAGATGTTGGCCTGTTGCTTCTCATAAGCCACAATAAATGTGGGTTGATCTTGTGTACTTCTGACTCCTTGTTGATTCTAGCAGAGTGAAAACTAATAATAATAAGCTAGCACATATGGTGTGCTTATTAAGTGCATGGAATGATTGTAGGTGTGATACATATACAGTAAAGCCCCGTGGAGAAGTGCCCCATAATAAGCTGAATTTGGATATAACTCGATTGGCTCTGGACTTCTGCTTCTCAAAGAGAGCAGAACCTTGGGAGGTGTGGGGCAGGGATGTGGTGCAGAATGGGCTAGAAAGAGTGGGCAACTTGTCAGGAAGCAGAAAGAGAAAGTTGGGTCCCTGTGTTCCCAGAAGTCTCCTGGCTTTATTTTCCTAGATCAGGTTGACCAAAAGGTCACCAATAAACCAGGAGCTGCCCTTATTTTGGAAGTCCCAGTCAGCCCCAGGGTCGTGGAATTGTCCCCAGTAATATTAAACCACCATCAGGTAGCACTAAACCAAAGCCAGGACCAGAATGGATTTGGATTGTGTAACTGGATACCAAGCCTAGTATAATAATGTACCACATTTGATATACTTGGAGTTTTTAAACCACATTTATCCCTTTTAAAATATTTTTTAATTTAATTCTCAAAACAATCTTAGAAGATGGATGTGAGAGTATTCCCATTTTACAGATGAGGAAACAGAGGAAAAGAGAGGTTAAAGGACTTCCCCAAGGCCTCAAGATGAGTAGGAGATCCAGTCTATACTGTATTGTTTTTTTGCACAGGGCAATGGATCTTAGTTCTATCCCCACAGAGTCATGTCACCACTAGAACACACAAGGCAATGTCCAAGAGGCCAAACCGCTACCCAGAATTTACTGTGCTTATGGCTCCTGCTGTTTCCCTTTAAGATGCATTTGCCCGATCATCCTCTAGGCTGGTCCAATCCTGTGTGTTAGACTCACTGCTATTTTGGCTAAATCAGGGTTCTTGTCTCTGTCTCACTGTTCCCTCTTTGGAAGACAGGGAAAATCAGATTGACCTCTGTCACTTGAGTTAATATGTGCGATGACTTTGGAGTCTTCTGGGTCTATGCTGACCAAAAGAATAGCCACCAGCCACATGTAGCTAATCAGCACCTGATATGTGGCTAGTATGAATTGAGATGTGCTGTAAACATGGAAGAGACATCAGATTTTGAAACCTTGGTATAAGGACGAGAATATAAAACTTTCTTTAAACATTTTTAGGCTAACTATAGCTAAATAATATTTTGAATATTAGCTTAAATAAAACATGCTATTTAAGTTGGTTTTGCCTGTTTATTTTTACTTGACGGTGGCAACTAGAAAATGTTAAATTAGATTGGGGGCTCGCACTGTATTTCTGCTGGACAGTGCTGCTTGAGGTCCTGAGTGAAAATCTGTCTGTCTTTTCCTTTCTTCTGTTACAGGGCAACAGGGAGGAGGCTGACAACCCAAATACAGGGATTGGTGCCTTCCGATTCATGTTGGAATCCAATAAGGGCAAGTCAATGTTGGAGTTCCAGGTACCATTCCATTTACTTCCTTGGCTCTAATAACATGGATCAACCTGCATCTATATTATATTTTGTTGTGTTACGTTACGTTACATTACGTTATATTATATTATATATCCTTTTAATCCCTAACTCACTGACCCTCAGTTGGAAGGGAAAGGAGGGAAGGCTAGAATATTTTTCAAAATGTAAATACCTTCCTTCCCCAAAGGGCGTATCAGAGTTGGTGTAAGAGATGCTTACACAAATACATTCTGTAAAAGGTCCCCCGTGTAATTGGGATGCAAACCCTCGATATAAAATCACTGCTCTGGCACTTCGTATCATCTTCCCCCAGGAACTAATGACGGTTTTTCAATTGCTGCACTGGAATGGCAGCCTCAAGGCCATGAGGGAAAGACAGTGTTCTCGGCAGGTAAGACACCCTGTCTGTGAGAGGAGTCTCGCAGAAGGACAGCTTCGAGGTGGCTGTCCTGTTAGAAAGAAGCAGGCCTACGGCTACCAGGTTGCGAATATTGAAAGCCTCAAATTCCTGACATCTCTTCTGTTTAGATCTTAACCGTGACTCTTTGGCCTGCCTTGCTTCCCCCACCGGGACGTTTCCCTTAAGGGTCTCCTTAAAGGACTTAAGTGCCGACTCCAGTTAGGACTCCAAAGCTAAGAGTTCCTAGTCCCATCGGGTCCATCTGGTAAGAACCTTGACTTTGTGGGTAACCTTCCTATTCCTGTCCCCTTCCAGGAGGTGTTGGCTCATTATTCACACCGGGCCCTGGATGATGATATTCGCCATCAGATGGCATTGGACTGGGTGAGCCGGGAGCAGAGTGTGCCGGGGGCGCTGTCGAGAGAGCTGGCGGCTACTGAGCGTGAGCTGGACGAGGCCCGGCTGGCGGGCAAGGAGCTGCGCTTCCACAAGGAGAAGAAGGATATTCTCCTGCTGGCTGCTGGGCAGCTGGGCAACATGCATTCCTCCAACTGCTAGGCGCCTGCGCACACACTCCCCACCCTCTCCGGGCTCTTTCCGATCATGTCTTTTCTAAGACTTCGTGTGGTTTCTGTACATACTTCCTCAATTTTATACTTTAAAATATAGAGAGAGATATATATGTATATGTATAAATGCTACACTCGGATTCGGATTTGCTGGGAGACCCCTTTCCTTCTAGTTTTTAGATGTCGTTTCATCAGAAACCTCGCCATTCCGCCGTGTGAAAGGAGCAGGTGGGCTTCCGGGCTTTGCTGGCTCTCACACTCCCAGCTCTGGGTAGTCATTTCAGTAGCACAAAATGGTTGACAAAGTGTTCTTATAACCTAACAGGGAGTTTGAATAGGGACCGTATGCTCCGCCATCACCCTCTTTCCTGCTTTCTCTTGGACTCCAAACAGGGTACGAGCGTGAAGGCTTTGGCTTTAGTCTGTCTTGAGTTCGGCCTACTTAGTACTGATCTGTTCTGGTAACTAGATATTTCCTTGCCTAGACTCCCCCCCACCCCATCCCCCGGCCACTTCCCCCCAGCACCATACTCCTCCTCGGCCTCCAAGCGGAACTTCATGTTGAGGCTTCCTTTATTATTTGGAAGGAGGTGGACATCTGCCTTCTTATTGTTAAAATTATTCCTGAGACACTTCTCAGGAGGAAGAAGGAATTATAAACACAGAAGTAGGTGTTTATTGTCTAAATTGCTTCTGGGGCGTAGATACCGTACCTTGCTGGTAATCCAGCTTTCCGGATGTATTCTGGCTCCAGAAGGGGTCAGCGTTGAAGCCTCTTATCTTCCCAAATTCCCTCTTCACTCCTCCTCCCCTGCTCGCCCAGCTTCACTGAGCCCGGCGTTTAAACCCTCCTGCCTGCAGAAAATGGTAGAAGGGAACACATATTTCCCAACTCTCTCTCTTCCCTTCCTCTGGCTCTTTGGAAACGTTATTTGTCTTGTTTGGTGAGGGCCATGTTCCTCTCTCTCCCACCAAGCTGCTGCTGTTTGCGACCTTAGATGTCCATAGATTCACAGTTGTTTTCTCTCTTTCCTTTCCTCTTTCTCCATGTTGGTTATTAGAGCAGGAGTTGATCAAGAAAATTAGATGAGACTGGCGTTATGGCACCTCCTAACTGGAACCTTGGGAGACCGTAGGAAGGAAAAGAGACTAAATGATCGACTATTTGTGTTTTTAACTCTCCCCCTCCCACCCCAAGTCTCCCTCCTGGGTGAAATAGGAGAGAAATGATCTGGGGTACAGCTAAAGCATTCCTCTTTGGGAGAATTTTTTGTAGGGCTCTCAAAGCTGTACTTTCCCCTTTGTTTCTATAAACTCCTTTATACTCTATTATAGTTCAGTGCACTTTCTAAAATGTGCTTGGGAAGTTTCCTGTTTCTGCAAGATTGGACTTTCCATTCTGTGAGTATACACTTTATTTTTAGAAATAGGTTAGGAAATAGGCCACAATTTGCTCTTTTGGATCAGATAGGGATAAGATGAAACTCAGCTGTTTTGCTTTTGAAATCATCGTGGTGATCAGTACGTATGGGATCAGTGGTAAGGAATCGAGCAACTGTTTTAGTGCTTGAAAGGGACCTCTGGGAATTCTCCAAGCCGCATCTCTGTATACTACAAGCACATGTAGGGTTGGCATAGAGGCCCTAACATAGTATTTACCTATGTGAAATAACAGGTATGTCTATCCAGTTTTTATTGATATTTATAATCCAGAAATCATAAGCCCTCCTTTCTCCTATGCTCCTTTCTCTGGGAAGTGTGAAGGGGTGTGAGTTGTGGGAAGAACTTATCCTTGCACCTCCTGGATTATTGTTTTCAAATAACAACCAGTAAGATCCCAAAGAACTGGAGAAAAATTGTTCCCTGATCTGTCCATTTTCATTGTTACAGATTTCACTTATCTTTTTACTACTTTCTATGTATTTTGTATGTATAATTTTATACAATTAAAAATAGATTTTTGTCTAGTGAGCCAGATTGACTATTTCTTAAGACTTCTGTGTCAGAGGAGCTCTAAAATGACCGTTTCTTTTATAAACAGACTAAAAGATAATTTCTATTGTAGTTTTTGGGTGGCAGAAATAAGGCTGCACTGCTGTGGGAAAGCATCATGCCTCCCCTCCGGACATTTGAGGAACCCGGATTTTGTCACTGACCCCTTCTCCTCAAGCTCTACCCATTTCCACTGGCAGGCTCACTTACCATGGTGACTTCAGCTCTATCTTACACACCATTCTCAATCTCTTTCACCCTTTTGAGCTTTTACATCTATATTTCCATATTGGACATCACAACCTGAACTTATTTTATTAAAAAAAATTTTTTTTTAAATTTATTTCTGAGAGACAGAAAGACAGCGTGAGCAGAGGAGGGTCAGAAAGAGCGGGAGATACAGAATCTGAAGCAGGCTTCAGGCTCTGAGCTAGCTGTGAGCACAGAGCCTGATGCGGGGCCCGAACCCACGAACTGTGAGATCATGATCTGAATTGGAAGTTGGACATTTAACTGACTGAGCCACCCAGGTGCCCCTAAATTATTTTTTTATGTTTAATTATTTTTGAGAAGGAGAGAGACAGAGTGCAAGCAGGGAAGGGGCAGAGAGAGAGGGAGACACAGAATCTGAAGCAGGCTCCAAGCTCCGAGCTGTTAGCACAGAGCCCAATGCGGGGCTCAAACCCACAAGCAGTGAGATCATGACCCAAGCTGCAGCCGGCAGCTTAACCAACTGAGCCACCCAGGCGCCCCTCACCACCTAAACTTATGACACAAGCTCTTTGAAGTCACATATTCAAACTAAAGCCATTTCACACATGCTCCTCTTTGACACTCCAAATCTGTTATTAGGATTGTTATCTACCCAGTTACCTAAGCTAGAACCTTAGGTCCATTCCCTACCATGATCTCATCAGTCACTTCCTGTTGAGTTTACTTCCTATACAAGCTTCCAAATCTGTCTTGTCCACATCGGCTGCCCTTAGTTCAGTCCTTTATCATCTCCAGGCTGGACCACTGCAATAGCTTCCTAACCAGCCCCTGCCTTCATTCTTAACATCCTCCCAACTACTGTCAGATTTCTTCCTAAAATACTTAGGACTGCACCACTACCTTGCATAAACCATCATTTAACTATCTTTGTCTTTGGCAGCATTGCCCAAAGTTTTATATGGCAACCCTTGGTATTACCTGAGATGATTTTAGGTCACAGAGGGGCCAACATCTTTCATTTTTACTCAAACTGTAGTAGAAAAAATATAGATTTTTACATTTATGGCAGTGATATTTAAACTTAGTGTAAATTTGTTTAATTAAAAAGTCAGTCTACTTAAGGAAACAGCACTAATCAAGAAACAGCAAGGGGGGCTATTTACAGTTGTAAAAAGTCATGAATACCATATACTTGAAGTAGAGAAATTCTTGCCTACAGGATAAAATTTCAGTCTCCTTAGCACGGCATACATTCGGGCCCTAACCTGTACTTCCAACTTTATTTCCTAGCCACACAGCATCAGGCAAACAATTCCTTGCCCTTCTGATACTTGTTCATTCAAGAAGTATGTACCAAATGTCCACTGTGAGCTAGACCCTGGTCTAAACTTTAGGGACATGGTTGTAATTAAGAGTCTCTGCCATAAGGATTGCATTCTAATGGGAAATCAGACAAGTCAGAAAGTAAACAAGGTAGTTAGCTGGCTCCGCGAAGGAAAGAAACAAGAGCGAAGGACAGGAAAGTAGAGAAGACCCCTTTGGATGAGGGAGACCCAAAGGATGAGGCTGAAAGAGCCATATGAAGAGCTGGAATAAGCATCAGCAACAGAAAGTTGCAAAAGTCCCAAGATGGGAGAGACAATATAATTGAGGGGAAGTGTAGGGAGAGCTTAAGAAGAAGGCAGAATGGTGGTGGAAGTCCTTGGAAATAGGCAGAGTAGGCGGTTTGAATTTTATTCCCAAGCGCAAAAATAAGTCAAGTAAGGGTTTTTGTTAGGGATGTGACCAGCTGATTTTGTCCAAGATCACACTACTTCCTATGGAGAGCGGATTAGTGTCTTCTGTTCTCAGTGCAACCGTGTGGCCCAGTTCAAATGGAAGCCCTTGTTACTCCCAGTCCTACAAGAGGCTTTCTTTGTACTGCCATACCACCTTCATAGCAATTATCACTTTCGTAATGTGGTAAGAAAGGGACTGTTGATATGGCAATTATTTTGCCTTGTATTGCCCGCACCTTCTCTAGTATTAAATTCACGTGACTGTTTGATTAAAAAAACCAATAAATAAATGGACCTGCAGTCCACTATTGTTGGAGGTCTACATCAGGATTCCAGAATCTGGGAGCAAGATGGGTTTTGCCTCATCTCCTAGATTCCCCCCCCCCCCCCCCCC